>NC_135806.1:129972513-130168003 GCF_964213995.1 Mustelus asterias | reverse complement strand
CGTACTGGAGAAGTTGCTAGAGTCTGTTATAGAGTCTGTTATTAAGGATTTCATAACTCGGCATTCGGAAGGCAGTGGTATAATCAGATAAAGCTTTTGCTACCAAATAAACCTGTTGGACTTTAACCTGGTGTTGTTAAACTTCTTACTGTAATCAGATAAAGTCAGCATGGATTTACAAAAGGCAAATCATGCTTGCTGAATCTATTGGAATTATTTGAGGATGTAACTAGTAGAGTTAACCAAGGAGAACCAGTGAATGTGTTTTATTTCGAATTTCAGAAGGCTTTCGACAAGGTCTCACATAACAGACTACAATGTAAAGTTAAAGCACATGGGATTGCAGGTAATGTCATGAGATAGCTGGTAGAAAGCTGGTTAGCAGATAGGAAGACAAGAGTTGGCATAAATGGGTCTTTTTCTGATTGGCAGGCAGTGACTAGTGGGTTCCGCAGGGATCTGTGCTGGGACCCCAACTGTTCACATTATATATTAATGATTTGGAAGAGGGAACTGAATGTATTATCTCTAAATTTGCAGATGATACAAAGTTGGGTGGGAGGGTGAGCTGTGAGGAGGATGCAGAGATGCTTCAGCATTTGGACAGGCTGAGTGTGTGGGCATGTACAGGCAGATGCGGTATAATGTGGATGAATGTGAGGTTATCCACTTTGGTAGCAATAATAGGAAGACAGATTATTATTTGAATGGATGTAAATTGAGAGAGGTAGATACTCAGCCAGATCTTGGAGTCGTTGTCATCAGTCGCTGAAATTAAGCGTGCAGGTACAGCAGGCAGTAAAGAAGGCAAATGGCATATTGGCCTTCATAGCAAGAGGATTGAGTATAGGGAAAGGGATGTTTTGCTGCAATTGTATAGGGCAATGGTGAGGCCACACCTGGAGTATTGTGTGAAGTCTTGGTGTCCTTATCTGAGGAAAGATGTCCTCGTTATGGAGGGAGTACAGTGAAGATTTACCAGACTGATTCCTGGGATGGCAAGTCTGTCAAATGAAGAGAGACTAAGTCGGTTAGGATTATATTCGCTGGAGTTTAGAAGAGTGAGAGGAGATCTCATAGAAACTTATAAAATTCTAACAGGGTTAGACAGGGTAGATTCAGAAAGAATGTTCCCAATGGTGGGGGAGTCCAAAACCAGAGGTCATAGTTTGAGGATAAGGGGTAAACCTTTTAGAACTGAGGTGAGGAGAAATTTCTTCACCCAGAGGGTGGTTAATGTGTGGAATTCACTAGCACAGAATGTAGTTAAGGCCAAAACGTTGTCTGATTTCAAGAAGAAATTAGATATAGCTTTTGGGGCTAAAGGGATATGGGGGATCAGGATATTGAATTCAATGATCAGCCATGATCAAATGAATGGTGGAGCAGGCTCGAAGGGCTGAATGGTCTACTCCTGTTTCTAGTTTCTATGTTTCTACGTTTCTGCAAAGGGGGTAATCGGAGGTGGGGGGGGGGGGAATTCTGCAAATGACTCACTCATGGAGGGGTATACACTTCAGATGTCTGGATCGATCAGAGGGCCATCTTACAATGCAAAACCCATATTTTGCTGAAGGCTACACAATTAATCTACTGAGAAAGACCTTAAAAGGGAACAGGTGTAGAAGTGTCCAGCAAGCATGAATATGATTAGCACACATACAGACAATGAAATTGTTTCTCAGGGAGATGCCACAGGCAGACTATTTAGTACTATTCCTACTATTGTATGCACTGATGAAAAGCTCGGTGGAAAATTTGAAATTTGTTTTTGATTTGATTTGATTTATTATTGTCACATGTATTAGTATACAGTGAAAGTATTGTTTATTGCAGCTATACAGACAAAGCATACCGTTCATAGAGAAGGAAACGAGAGAGTGCAGAATGTAGTGTTACAGTCATAGCTAGGGTATAGAGAAAGATCAACTTAATGCAAGGTAAGTCCATTCAAAAGTATGACAGCAGCAGGGAAGGAGCTGTTCTTGAGTCAGTTGGTACGTGACATCAGATTTTTGTATCTTTTTCCCAAAGAACAAAGAACAAAGAACAGTACAGCACAGGAAACAGGCCCTTCGGCCCTCCAAGCCTGTGCCGCTCCTTGGTCCAACTAGACCAATCGTTTGTATCCCTCCATTCCCAGGCTGCTCATGTGACTATCCAGGTAAGTCTTAAACGATGTCAGCGTGCCTGCCTCCACCACCCTACTTGGCAGCGCATTCCAGGCCCCCACCACCCTCTGTGTAAAAAACGTCCCTCTGATGTCTGAGTTATACTTCGCCCCTCTCAGCTTGAGCCCATGACCCCTCGTGATCGTCACCTCCGACCTGGGAAAAAGCTTCCCACTGTTCACCCTATCTATACCCTTCATAATCTTGTATACCTCTATTAGATCTCCCCTCATTCTCCGTCTTTCCAAGGAGAACAACCCCAGTCTACCCAATCTCTCCTCATAGCTAAGACCCTCCATACCAGGCAACATCCTGGTAAACCTTCTCTGCACTCTCTCCAATGCCTCCACGTCCTTCTGGTAGTGCGGTGACCAGAACTGGACGCAGTACTCCAAATGTGGCCTAACCAGCGTTCTATACAGCTGCATCATCAGACTCCAGCTTTTATACTCTATACCCCGTCCTATAAAGGCAAGAAGGAAGAAGGTGGAAGAGAGAATGTCCAGGGTGCGTGGGGTCCTTAATTATGCTGGCTGCTTTGCCGAGGCAGCGGGAAATGTAGACAGAGTCATGGATGGGAAACTGGTTTGTTGTTCCTTGCGGTCTTGGATAGAACAGGAGCCATACCAAGCTGTGATACAACCAGAAAGAATGCTTTCTATGGTGCATCTGTAGAAGTTGGTGAGAGTCGTAACTGACAAGCCAAATTCTCTTCGTCTTCTTAGAAATTAAAGACATTGATGGGCTTTCTTATCTATAGTGTCGGCATGGGGGGACCAGGACAGGTTATTGGTGATCTGGACACCTAAAAACTTGAAGCTCTCGACCCTTTCTACTTCATCCCCATTGATGTAGACAGAGGCATGTTCTCCTTTACACTTCCTGAAGTCGATGACAATCTCCTTCGTTTTGTTGACATTGAGGGAGAGATTATTGTTGCCGCACCAGTTCTCCAGATTCTCTATCTAATTCCTGTACTCTGTCTCGTCATTGTTTGAGATCTGACCCACTACGGTGGTGTCGTCAACAAACTTGAAAATCGAATTGGAGGGGAATTTGGCTGCACAGTCATAGGTGTACAAGGAGTATAGTAGGGGGCTGAGAACACAGCTTTGAGGGGCACCGGTGTTGAGGATGATCGTGGAGGAGGTGTTGTTGCCTGTCCTTACTGATTGTGGTCTGTGAGTTAGGAAGTTCAGGATCCAGTCGCAGAGGGAGGTGCCAAGGCAGTTGGTAACCTCCTCATCAGCCTGATGTAGGACTGTGAGACCACCACTATCCAGTTGCACCACTCAAGTGACAGTCGCTTAAGTTTTAAGTTTATTTATTAGTGTCACAAGTAGGCTTACATCAACACTGCAATGGATTTACTATGAAATTCCCCTAGTCGCCACACTCCAGCGTCTGTTCGGGTACACTGAGGGAGAATTTAGCATGGCCATTGCACCGAACCAGTACGTCTTTCAAACTGTGGGAGGAAACTGGAGCACCCGGAGGAAGCCCACGCAGACACAGAGGGGAACGTGCAGACTCTGCAGAGATAGTGACCCAAGCCGGGAATCGAATCCGGGTCCCTGGTGCTGTGAGGCAGCAGTGCTAACCACTGTGCCACCGTGCCACTCCGTACACATGTCACATAAAAGGCATTTCCTTAAAGTGTTCCATGAACCAAAAACTTGTGTGTATGTAGCCCACTTTGAATTTATGAATGGCTCAATATAAAAATAACCCAGCAGACAAGCTTTGGTCTTCAACAAGATAGATTACGTTTATTGCAAACTATATGATCCAAATGTATAAGATTATGAGGGGTTTGGACAGGGTGAGTCAGGAATAGCTGCCTCCCTTGGTTAAAGGGTCAATCACGAGGGAGCAGAGTTTTAGGGTAAGGGGCAAGAGAAGGGAATTTGAGAAAAGAAAGTTCACTCAGAGAGTGGTAGGAATCTGGAATGCACGGCCTGGGAGAGTTGTGGAGGCCGGAAACCTTACAACCTTTAAAAAATATTTGGACGAGCACTTGAAATATCATAACATTCGAGGATGTGGGACAAGTGCAGGAAAATGGGATTAATGTGACTTTAGTGGTCGTTATTGTCACTGCAGACTTGATGGGCCAAAGGGTCTTCTCTGCACTGTAAGACTCGATGGGCGGAATCTTATCACCATTCATACCGGTGGGATTTTCCCATCTCACTGTAGTGAACAGAGATTTGACTGGCCACCAAATTCTCCGACCTCGCTGCAGCGGGAGCGTGGCATGAACGGAAGGTAAGATCGCACCCTATGGGCGGAATTTTACCAGCACATCCACCCAAGGTTCCTACAAACTCACCTGAGGCCAAAACGGAGAATGCCGTTCTCCAAACCTCGCCCGGCCCCGGAATTGGGGCGGGCATGCCCCTAAAATTCCGGCCAAAGACTCTATACTGGTGAAAATGATTTAAGTAAAAAATGGTGCAGTTATTAACTAAAATAAAAATATAAAGATTAAAAGTAGATAAATAGACGCTTAAAGGTGGGATTTCCAATTGGTTTCTGAGAGATACTGTTGTCGGCCAATTGCTTGAATTCCTTCTTTCCAAAGACTGGGTTAACACCTGAGGATTTGTTTAGCAGCTGCGATGTCTTCCATAGTTGAATGTTCGGAGGTATTCCGCTGCAAGTGGACACAAGAAGTAGAACCAGCCCTCGTAGTGAGCGAGGGTTCCTGTTTTCACTTTTCAGTACTGCCGGTGGTTGGTCTTGTTAGCCTGGTTCAGTATGGCAGTCCTAATATCTGTCAGTCTCTCCCCATTGAGAAGCAGTTTCTGTTTTAAGATGCCTATGTCATGATATTCAAGATGGCTCCACACACAAAATGGCTGTTCGCAGCCTGCATTTATACAATTCCAAATTTTAATACGGCTGATATCGTAAACAGTCACATCATTCTTCCATATTATTTATTGGGTTTTTTTGGGGAGAGGAGAGATGGGTGTGCATATTTCTAGCCATTGCCCTTTTAGCTGAGATAATTAACCCTTTAAATGTCTCAGCCATTCTGCTGAATGGTTCCCATCCTCCCAGTTTTGAGAAGCCAGGAATTAGCTATTCATACCTCAAGGGAAGCCACAATGAGTTTATGTTGTGAACTGTCAGGTGCCCCTGTCGACATCAATGGGGATGAAGCGGAAAGGGTCGAGAGCTCCAAGTTTTTAGGTGTCAAGATCACCAACAACCTGTCCTGGTCCCTCCACACCGATACTATAGTTAAGAAAGCCCACCAACGCCTCTACTTTCTCAGGAGACTAAGGAAATTTGGATGTCCGCTACAACTCTCACCAATTTTCACAGATGCACCGTAGAAAGCATCCTTTCTGGATGTATCACAGCTTGGTCTGGCTCCTGCTCTGCCCAAGACCGCAAGGAACTACAAAGGGCCATGAACAATGTCCAATCCATCACGCAAACCAGCCTCCCATCCATTGCCTCTGTCCACACTTCCCGCTGCCTCGGAAAAGTAGCCAGCATAATCAAGGACCCCACACCCCAGACATATTCTCTTCCCCTTTCTTCCATCGGGAAAGAGATACAGAAGTCTGAGGTCACCAACCGACTCAAGAACCGCTTCTTCCCTGTTGCCATCACTTTTGAACGGACCTACCGCTTATTAAGTTCATCTTAAGTTGAGGGTGGTGAGTGTCTGGAACAAGCTGCCAGAGGTAGTAGTAGAGACGGGTACAATGTTGTCTTTTAAAAAGCATTTAGTCAGTTACATGGGTAAGATGGGTATAGAGGGATATGGGCCAAATACGGGCTATTAGGACTGGCTTCGGGCCTTTAAAAAAAAGGGCGGCATGGACAAGTTGGGCCGAAGGATCTGTTTCCATGCTTAAACCTCTATGACTCTATGACTATGACTCTTTCTCTACACCCTAGCTATGATTGTAACACTACATTCTGCACCCTCTCCTTTCCTTCTCCATGAATGATATGCTTTGTCTGTATAGCGCAAGAAACAATACTTTTCACTGTACACCAATACGTGTGACAATAATTTATCAAATCAAATCAAATCAAATCAAATCAAAGGTGACTTATAGCAGCCATCTTTCAGGCTTCTTGAATCCATCTAAATAGAATCATAATATCACAAATGCACATTTGGAACCCATGTTGGAATGTTGCAACAACAGACAGTCACTGCAGAGGCAGATGTTAAGGCCATAGGAACATAGGAACAGGACTGCAGTCAAAAGACCAAAACCCATTCAATGAGCCAGGAATTAGCCCTGCTGAAACATCATTGCAGGCAGCAAGCATCATATGCCTTGATGTTTAGTTACTGTGAATCCTCATCAATAAATTAAGTCCTTTCCTTCTATCAGTGGATCTAAATACCTCACACATTGACCTCAGCACTAAATCAACTATCACTACCTGATAAGATAGATAGAAACTATTTATTCTGATGGGGGAGCCCAGACCAAAGGGTTATAACTCTAAAACGACAGCTAGGGTATTCAGGGGTAACAGAAAGAAATTGTGGAAAGCTGTAACTCTCCCTCCTCCAAACATTTGTTGAAGTTATGAATCAATTCAAAATTTCAAAACAGAAATTGACAAATTATAAAATCAAGACAGGTAAACAGAGTTAAAAAATGTATCGGGGCTTAGCACTGCTGCCTCGCAGCGCCAGAGGTTCTGGTCTCGGGTCACTGACTGTGTAGAGTTTGCACATTCTCCCCGTATCTGCGTGGGTTTCCTCCGGGTGCTCCGGTTTCCTCCCACAGTCCAAAGGTGTGCAGGTTAGGTGGATTGGCTGTGCTAAATTGCCCCTTAGTATCAGAGGTTTAACAGGGTAAATATGTGGGGTTAGGTGGATGGGTGGGATTGTTGTCGGTGCAGACTCGATGGGCCGAATGGCCTCCTTCTACACTGTAGGGATCCCATTCTATGATTCTATGATGATATAACTGAAAGGTGGAACAGGCTTGATGGATTCATTAGTCTTCTCCTGGGCTTATACTCATTCGCTATGGTGACGGCTTGGTGCTGCCATGTTTTAACACCTGTACTGTCATTTGAGTAGCAGAGCTGGCTCGAGTGCTTGTGGTGTCATCTCAAGAGGCAGCTGAGTCAGCTATACCTGCTCTGACCATATTCCTGCTGGAAACTCTCTCAACATGTTGACTGATGTGCAGTGGAGCTGCATGTTAACTAACAATGAGATAATTAATGCCTCAGAATGGTTCTCATCACCATGATCCCCAACGTTTTATAGCTGCTTTGAAACAGGAACCCAAGGCATACAGCTATTCATGAGAGAATCATCCACTGTGCAAAGTGTCTCTGTCACTGCTACTTCCGATGGAGGTATCCCCTGAAATTGTCACATCCTCCATGATGGACAGCTTCTCAAGACAAATGGTCACACACATAGAATAGAATCCGAGAGAGGTTCCAGTGCACAATGTGGCCACTTGACCCAGCATGGTGCTGCCAGTTCTCTGCAAGTGTAATGTAGTTAGTCAGACAAAGGAGGGGCCTTTGCAGACAAAGGAGGGGCCATCGTCATACTGAACAGAACGGATTACTGCAAAGAAGTGTACCGACAACTCAACAACGAGGAACACTACAGACAGTTACCTGTAGATCCGACCAAAGAACACACCCGTCAACTCAACACTCTGATCAAGACCTTTGATCCGGACCTTCAGAACACCCTCCGTGCTCTCATCCCACGTACTCCCCGCGTTGGAGATCTCTACTGCCTCCCGAAGATACACAAGGCAAACACACCCGGCCGTCCCATCGTATCGGGCAATGGGACCCTGTGCGAGAACCTCTCCGGCTATGTCGAGGGCATCCTGAAACCCATTGTACAAAGAACCCCCAGCTTTTGTCGCGACACGACGGACTTCCTACAGAAACTCGGCACACATGGAGCAGTTGAACCAGGAGCGCTCCTCGTCACAATGGATGTCTCAGCACTCTACACCAGCATCCCCCATGACGATGGCATTGCTGCAACGGCCTCAGTGCTCAGCGCCAACAACTGCCAGTTTCCAGATGCAATTTTACATCTCATCCGCTTCATCCTGGACCACAATATCTTCACCTTCAACAACCAGTTCTTCATCCAGACACACGGAACAGCCATGGGGACCAAATTTGCACCTCAATATGCCAACATCTTCATGCACAGGTTCGAACAAGACTTCTTCACCGCACGGGACCTTCAACCGGTGCTATACACTAGATACATCGATGACATTTTCTTCCTTTGGACTCATGGTGAACAATCACTGAAACAACTCTATGATGACATCAACAAGTTCCATCCCACCATCAGGCTCACCATAGACTACTCTCCGGAATCGGTTGCATTCTTGGACACGCACATCTCCATTAAGGACGGTCACCTCAGCACCTCACTGTACCGCAAGCCCACGGATAACCTCACGATGCTCCACTTCTCCAGCTTCCACCCTAAACACGTTAAAGAAGCCATCCCCTACGGACAAGCCCTCCGTATACACAGGATCTGCTCGGATGAGGAGGATCGCAACAGACACCTCCAGACGCTGAAAGATGCCCTCATAAGAACAGGATATGGCGCTAGACTCATTGATCAACAGTTCCAACGCGCCACAGCGAAAAACCGCACCGACCTCCTCAGAAGACAAACACGGGACACAGTGGACAGAGTACCCTTCGTTGTCCAGTACTTCCCCGGAGCGGAGAAGCTACGGCATCTCCTCCGGAGCCTTCAACATGTCATTGATGAAGACGAACATCTCGCCAAGGCCATCCCCACACCCCCACTTCTTGCCTTCAAACAACCGCACAACCTCAAACAGACCATTGTCCGCAGCAAACTACCCAGCCTTCAAGAGAACAGTGACCAAGACACCACACAACCCTGCCACAGCAACCTCTGCAAGACGTGCCGGATCATCGACACAGATGCCATCATCTCACGTGAGAACACCATCCACCAGGTACACGGTACATACTCTTGCAACTCGGCCAACGTTGTCTACCTGATACGCTGCAAGAAAGGATGTCCCGAGGCATGGTACATTGGGGAAACTATGCAGACGCTGCGACAACGGATGAATGAACACCGCTCGACAATCACCAGGCAAGACTGTTCTCTTCCTGTTGGGGAGCACTTCAGCGGTCACGGGCATTCGGCCTCTGATATTCGGGTAAGCGTTCTCCAAGGCGGCCTTCGCGACACACGACAGCGCAGAGTCGCTGAGCAGAAACTGATAGCCAGGTTCCGCACACACAAGGACGGCCTCAACCGGGATATTGGGTTTATGTCACACTATTTCACATAAATATTTCTGCTTTTTTCCTCCTGAGTCTTTATCATGCGATCCTAGAATCAGAATTTATGTCACACTATTTGTAACTCCCACAGTTGCGTGGACCTGCAGAGTTTCACTGGCTGTCTTGTCTGGAGACAATACACATCTTTTTAGCCTGTCTTGATGCTCTCTCCACTCCCATTGTTTTGTTTCTTAAAGACTGGATTAGTTGTAAGTATTCGCATTCCAACCATTATTCATGTAAATTGAGTCTGTGTCTTATAAGTTCTGTTTGTGAACAGAATTCCCACTCACCTGAAGAAGGGGCTCAGAGCCTCGAAAGCTTGTGTGGCTTTTGCTACCAAATAAACCTGTTGGACTTTAACCTGGTGTTGTTAAACTTCTTACTGTGTTAGTCATACTTGCCAGCCCTTTCTCATCGTCCTGCAATTCTTTTGCCTTCAAGTCCTTTTTGTAATTCCCCCATAAAAGCTGTGATTGAATCTGCCTCCACCACATTCTCAGATAGTATATTCCTGATCCTAACCACTCGCTGTGTGAATCTGTCTCCACCACACTCTCAGACAGTACATTCCAGATCCTAACCACTCGCTGTGTGAGTCTGTCTCCACCAAACTCTCAGACAGTGCATTCTAGAACCTAACCACTCGCTGTGTGAATCTGTCTCCACCACACTCTCAGACAGTGCGTTCCAGATCCTAACCACTCGCTGTGTGAATCTGTCTCCACCACACTCTCAGACAGTGTATTCCTGATCCTGTCGTACAACCAGAAAGAATGCTTTCTATGGTGCATCTGTAAAAGTTGGTGAGAGTCATAGCGGACATGCCAAATTTCTTTAGCCTCCTGAGAAAGTAAAGGCGTTGGTGGGCTTCTTTTTACAATTGTGTTGGCATGGAGAGACCAGGACAGGTTGCTGGTGATCTGGACACCTAAAAACCTGAAGTTCTCAACCATTTCCACTTCATCACCATTAATGTTGACGGAGGCATGTCCTTCACTACGCTTCCTGAAGTCGATGACTATCTCCTTCGTTTTGCTGATATTGAGGGAGAGATTATTGTTGCTGTACCAGTTCACCAGATTCTCTATCTCATTCCTGTACTCCGTCTCATCATTGTTTGAGATCCAACCCATTGTGGTGGTGTCATCAGCAAACTTGAAAATTGAGTTGGAGGGGAATTTGACCACACAGTCTTGTGTGTATAAAGAGTACGGTAAGGGCATGAGCACAGAGCCTTGTGGGGCACTGGTTTTGAGGATAATCGTGGGAAAGATGTTGTTGTCTATCCTTACTGATTTCAGTCTGTGGGTTAGGAAGTCGAGGATCCGGTTACAGAGGGAGGAGCCGAACTGTAGGCCACGGAGGTTGGAGATGAGGAATAATAGTGTTGAAGACTGAGCTGTCGTCAATAAATAGGAGTCTTCCATAGGTGTCTCTGGTATCGAGGTGTTCCAGGGTTGAGTACAGGGCCAGGGAGATGACATCTGCTGTGGACCTGTTGCAGCAATAGGCGAACTGTAGTGGATCAGGGCAATCTGGGAGGCCGGAATAGATTCGTGCCATGACTAACCTTTCGAAACACTTCATAATGATAGATGTCAGATAGTAGATAGTTGCCCTTGAACTTAGTAACTAGGTCGTATCAGAGTGCCGTTAAAAGTCAACAATATTCTCCAACCTGTGCCTGTGATATCCTTCATCTACGGAACGATTCTCATCATTCTTGACTGTACTTAATCTAATGAACTCATATCCTTTCCAAAGTGATGGTAAGGCATTACTGAGATGAGCTTTTCAATTCTAAATTACTAATTGAATTTAAATTCCACCAGTTGCTGTGGTGGAATTTGAACCCTTAATATCCCCAGAACATTGATCTGTGTCTTTGGATTACTAATCCAATAATATTAACACTGTGCCGTCATCTTCCAACCTGTTATGGCAACTGTGCTTGATGAGGTTATTTTGCAATGGGGACCTGGGTTGGCGCTCATGCAGGAAAAAAAGGGGACACTGGTTGCAAAGCACCCCATCAAACTGTGCTTACATTACTAGATTATGTACAATGGTGGGAGACTAAAGTCGATGTAAATGATTGAGATGGGAGAGAAAGAATGCTGATTATAATAATTCTTTATTCACCTTGTCACGTTCCAGTATTTTATAAAATGTCAGTCAACACCCTATACTTTTAAAAACCCACAAAAGATTATAAAATATTGCTGCCCGAGGATCACATGATTTTTCTTGTGGATTGAGACACTTTTGGGGGTGGCACAGTGGTTAGCACTGTTGCCTCACAGTGCCAGGGATCCAGGTTCGATTCCCAGCTTGGGTCACTGTCTGTGCAGAGTTTGCGCGTTCTCCCTGCGTCTGCGTGGGTTTCCTCTGGGTGCTCCGGTTTCCTCTCACATTCTGAAAGACGCGCTGGTTAGGTGTATTGGCCATGCTAAATTCTCCCTCAGTGTACCTGAACAGGCGCCGGAGTGTGGCGACTAGGGGATTTTCACAGTAACTTCATTACAGTATGAATGTAAACCTACTTGTGACCAATAAGTAAACATTACTTTACTTTACTTTTACTTTGCCTCACTGCACCAGAGACCTGGGTTCAATTCCCAGCTTGGCTCACTCTCTGTGTGGAGTTTGCACATTCTCCCTGTTTCTGCGTGTGTTTCCTCTGGGTGCTCCGGTTTCCTCCCACAATCCAAAGCTGTGCGGGTTAGGTGGAATGGCCACGCTAAATTGCCCCTTAGAATCCAAAGGTGTGTAGGTTAGGGGGAATTAGCAGAGTAAATGCATGAGCTTACAGGGGTAGGTCCAAGGATGGGCCTGGGAAAGATACTCTGTCAGAGTGCCAGTGCAGACTCGATGGGCCGAATGGCCTCCTCCTTCACTGTAGCGATTCCATGATTCTATGATTTTCTATCTCAAGAGGGAACAAAAGAAATTTCCCAGACTTACGTTGAGTTAATGCCTTTCCTGGAAACTAACTTAAATGGATAATTTAGAATTGAATGGTCAGTCAGATACGATGGCCGGAATTTTACCGGCATGCCCTCCCCGATTCCAAGGGTGGGCGAGGCTCGGAGAATGGCATTCTCCGTTGGCCGTGGGCGGGATTGTATGAACCTCGGGCGGACGTGCCAATAAAATTCTACCCAAAGGGTGGGATTTCCAGGTCTCATGTGCCATGGGAATCGTCTCAGGCGGGATGGAAAATTGGACAGACCAGCAAAAGGTCCATTAATTTTGGGTGGAAACTTCCAGTCCCATGGGTGTGGAACTGGAAAACTCTGCCCAAAGATATTAGCTGTCTCAATCTCTCAAAGTGGGAAGGTTATCACACAGGGTGCACAATTGACGGATCCACCAACCTTATTTGGAAAAGGACTTGCAGCAGGTGATATGCTATGACAGCCATGTTTTGTGGCCTGCTTTTAAAACAACAAGATGTTCTGGACAGAGTTCCATTCAAATCCATCAGACAGCCATCAAACCAATTAGAATTCAGTTATTCAGCCAAGGTAATAAACAACCATACCTTGAAAGAGGAAGAAGGACTCCTCTCCCACCCCTCCGCCCCCCCCCCCCTTCAACCTGTTCGAAATTCAAGTCCACCTAAGAAAGAACTACTGGAAATTCAACTACAAGAAGCCTCACACCTCACTGAGAATCCTCTGCTTACAAGACGGTTACTTCGACTGAAAGCATCAACCTATCCAAGAAACTACAGACCTGCCATGAGAAAGAGACTGAGACAATCATCCTCTCGTCTTTTTCCTCATCTTTGTGTGAGTGATAGTGTGTTTGAGGCAAGTGAGTGAGATGTTGCGTTTTATTAAACATCTCTGGAGCAAGTGTGGGAGAATAAAAATAAACTTCACCTGACAAAAAAACCTTGCTGCAGAAATTATTTAAATTAGGACAATCATTCTGAGGGTAAGAAAATGCACATACCTCACACGCACGGACAGTTAAAAAAAACATATTAAATTCCGCCTATGTCAATCTATGATCCATCTCTAATTTATTACAGGTTGGAGTGTTCTCAAATGACCATAAAGTCAAATTTTTTGCGAGGAATGTTTTCCCACATTGGATGACAGGTTGACTCATGCGTTGACCTTTCAAGCAAGAATAAATAGAAAAGGATGTCTTGGACCCTCGGCTCTGGGAACCCCCTGTACTACTTGTGCAGTGTTCTCGAACCTGAAGATGTCCAGCAGCGCCCGTTTGCCAGCTTTCAGATTACAGGGCCCTCCTTCCCTCTGGGTTGGTTTCCGTCGCGAAGGCACCATCCTCCCCTGAAAAGCACACTGCAGTGCTGGGATGTTGAAAATTCGGGAATACATATAATGTCCATCGAAGTGTCCAACTTTTATACCCAGCTCTGTGTGAATAAATTGGCATGCATGATGGAAGTAGTTTACGTTGTAGACTTGCTGAAAGGGCTCACATTTCCACAGGAAAATTCAACAGTACCTTCCTTTGGGAGTTTAACACAGCATTAACTCATTGCTGAGTGCACACTGGTACTGTCAACCATTATTGGAACAGACATTGAAAGCATTAACAGACGATAAAGTTTCGATTGCCATTCAGACCCAGGTTTAACATTATCTTTCAATACATTTTTTTAAAGTAAAGTTTATTTATTAGTCACAAGTAAGGCTGACATTAACACTGCAATGAAGTTACTGTGAAATTCCCCATGCTCCGGCGCCTGTTCGGGTCACTGCACCTAACCAACACGTCTTTTAGACTGTGGGAGGAAACCGGAGCACCCGGAGGAAACCCACGCAGACATGGGGAGAACGTGCAAACTCCACACAGACAGTCACCCAAGTCGGGAATCGAACCTGGGTCCCTGTGAGGTAGCAGTGTGCCCATGCTGTTTGAAACCCCATTCATTTTTGTGGGGGGACATAATCATGGAAAGACGAGAAGGGAAGGGTGTAAACTTCAAAATGTTCAAGAATGTAACCGAAAATTGAGCACATTAAAGTCATGATAGATAGAATCACAGAATCCCTCTAGTGCAGAAGGAGGTCATTCAGCCCATTGAGTTTGCACTGACTCTCTGACAGTTGATCTTACCCAGGCCCTCTCCCCCGCCCTATTCCCGTGACCCACACATTTTCCATGGCTAATCCATCTTGGGATAGAAAGGGACAATTTAGCATGGCCGATCCACCTAACCTGCACATCTTTGGAGTGCGGGAGGAAACCAGAGCACCTGGAGGAAACACACGCAGACCACGTGCACACAGGCAGTCACCCGAGGCCGGAATTGAACCCAGTCTCTGGCGCTGTGAGGCAGCAGTGCTAACCACTGTGCCATCGTGCCATCCTAGTTTCCCCCAAAGATGGCAGGGTACATATTCATCCATTGAGTGGGCAGCAGTCCGGCAGAGTGAATTGCTCACTTGTGAAGACCTGTCCAAGTATCGTTCCACCAATTGTCAGTGGAATGCAAATGCGTTTGGTTCTGTCGCAGGCAGGCTGTCTGTCCCAACAGTCCAAGCTGTGAATCAAAACATACGGCATGAGATTGCAACAAGAGTGGTGGCAAGTTCCATGCAGTAGGCCATCCTGATGGTGAAAATGTTCCAGGGAATTCTGGAGTAAGTGACTCACACGTATCCACCCAACATAATCCGCATGCTCCACACACAACCCCACTGGAAACACTTTCACAGCCATTTGTCATTGCTCTGTCCCGCTCCCTTAAAATTGAGCAGCGCAGTCAAATCTACTGAATTAAATTCACTGCGATCGCCACAGCCACTGAGGCAGTTACAGAACCAGGCAGGAGGGCTCGCATTCAATAAAGTCTTCAATCACTCAGCTCGTTGTCTCGTTCCAAGACTTGCTCCAGGAACTTCAATGGAATCGTAAACATCAATTAGGTGATAACATTGGTCCTCTGACAGCCAGTCATGTTCTGATTTTTCTTCAAATAATATTCTTTTAAGATTAATATTTACTTAGCTAAGCATGGGGCAGCCCAATGCATATGGATCCTATTCAACCCTGAATATCTCTATACATAATATTGTATATAGAACATAGAACATAGAACATTACAGCGCAGAACAGGCCCTTCGGCCCACGATGTTGCACCGACCAGTTAAAAAAAAAACTGTGACCCTCCAACCTAAACCAATTTCTTTTCGTCCATGAACCTATCTACGGATCTCTTAAACGCCCCCAAACTAGGCGCATTTACTACTGATGCTGGCAGGGCATTCCAATCCCTCACCACCCTCTGGGTAAAGAACCTACCCCTGACATCGGTTCTATAACTACCCCCCCTCAATTTAAAGCCATGCCCCCTCGTGCTGGATTTCTCCATCAGAGGAAAAAGGCTATCACTATCCACCCTATCTAAACCTCTAATCATCTTATATGTTTCAATAAGATCCCCTCTTAGCCGCCGCCTTTCCAGCGAAAACAATCCCAAATCCCTCAGCCTCTCCTCATAGGATCTCCCCTCCATACCAGGCAACATCCTGGTAAACCTCCTCTGCACCCTCTCCAAAGCCTCCACATCCTTCCTGTAATGTGGGGACCAGAACTGCACACAGTACTCCAAGTGCGGCCGCACCAGAGTTGTGTACAGTTGCAACATAACGCTACGACTCCTAAATTCAATCCCCCTACCAATAAACGCCAAGACACCATATGCCTTCTTAACAACCTTATCTACTTGATTCCCAACTTTCAGGGATCTATGCACACATACACCTAGATCCCTCTGCTCCTCCACACTATTCAAAGTCCTCCCGTTAGCCCTATACTCAACACATCTGTTATTCCTACCAAAGTGAATTACCTCACACTTCTCCGCATTAAACTCCATCCGCCACCTCTCGGCCCAACTTTGCAACCTGTCTAAGTCTTCCTGCAAACTACGACACCCTTCCTCACTGTCTACCACACCACCGACTTTGGTGTCATCAGCAAATTTGCTAATCCACCCAACTATACCCTCATCCAGATCATTAATAAATATTACAAACAGCAGTGGCCCCAAAACAGATCCCTGAGGTACACCACTTGTAACCGCACTCCATGATGAATATTTACTATCAACCACCACCCTCTGTTTCCTATCCGCTAGCCAATTCCTGATCCAATTTCCTAGATCACCCCCAATCCCATACATCTGCATTTTCTGCAGAAGCCTACCATGGTGAACCTTATCAAACGCCTTACTAAAATCCATATATACCACGTCCACTGCCTTGCCCCCATCCACCTCCTTGGTCACTTTCTCAAAAAACTCAATAAGGTTAGTAAGGCACGACCTACCTGCCACAAAACCATGCTGACTATCACCTATCAATTCATTACTCTCCAAATAACTATAAATCCTATCCCTTATAATTTTTTCCAACATCTTGCCGACAACAGAAGTGAGACTCACCGGTCTATAATTCCCGGGGAAGTCTCTGTTCCCCTTCTTAAACAATGGGACAACATTTGCTAACCTCCAATCTTCTGGTACTATACCAGAGGCCAACGACGACCTGAAGATCAGAGCCAGAGGCTCTGCAATCACTTCTCTTGCCTCCCAGAGAATCCTTGGATAAATCCCATCCGGACCAGGGGATTTATCTATTTTCAGACCCTCCAGAATATCCTGCACATCCTCCTTATCAACTGTAATACTGTCTATTCTACTCCCTTGCAACCCAGTGTCCTCCTCAGCTATATTCATGTCCCCTTGCGTGAACACCGAAGAGAAATATTGGTTCAATGCTTCACCAATTTCCTCCGGTTCCACACATAACTTCCCTCTGCCATCTATAACTGGCCCTAAACTTGCCCTAACCAACCTTCTGTTCTTGACATACCTATAGAACGCCTTAGGATTCTCTTTAACCCTATCCGCCAAAGTCTTCTCATGTCCCCTTTTAGCCCTTCTAAGCTCGCTCTTCAACTCCCTCTTAGCCAATCTAAAGCTTTCTAGTGCACTACCCGAGTGCTCACGTCTCATCCGAACATAAGCCTCCTTTTTCTTTTTAACCAACAAAGAAACTTTTTTGGTGCACCACGGTTCCCTAGCCCTACCAATTCCTCCTTGCCTGACAGGGACATACCTATCACAGACTCGCAGTAGCTGCTCCTTGAAAAAACTCCACATGTCGGACGTTCCCAGTCCCTGTAATCTCCTAGTCCAACCTATGTTTCCTAATTCTCTCCTAATAGCCTCATAATTACCCTTCCCCCAGCTAAAACCACTGGCCCGAGGTTCATGCCTATCCCTTTCCATCACTAAGGTGAACGTAACCGAATTGTGGTCACTATCACCAAAATGCACACCAACTTCCAAGTCTAGCACCTGGTCTGGCTCATTTCCCAGCACCAGATCCAATATAGCCTCACCTCTAGTTGGCCTGTCTACATACTGAGTCAAAAAACCTTCCTGCACGCTTTGAACAAAAACTGACCCCTCTAACGAGCTAGAGCTATAACAATTCCAGTCAATATTAGTCAAGTTAAAATCCCCCATAACAATTGCCCTATTACTTTCACTCCTAAGCAGGATTGACTCCGCAATCCTTTCCTCAACCTCTCTAGAACTTTTAGGAGGTCTATAAAAGACTCCCAACAGGGTGACCTCTCCTCTCCTATTTCTAATCTCCGCCCATACTACCTCAACAGATAAGTCCTCATCAAACCTCCTCTCTGACACTGTGATACAATCTTTGACCAATAATGCTACCCCTCCCCCTCTTCTACCTCCTTCCCTACTTCGACTAAAACATTTGAACCCCGGGACCTGCAGCATCCATTCCTGCCCCTGCTCTATCCATGTCTCTGAAATAGCCACAACATCGAAGTCCCAGGTACTGATCCACGCTGCAAGTTCACCCACTTTATTGCGAATACTCCTGGCATTGAAGTATACACATTTCAAACCCTGCTCCACCCCACCTCTGCAATGCCGTGCATTGCAGTCCCCATCCATGCATCCCTCACTTTCAGCCCCACTACTCAGGATCCCTCCCCCCCCCCGAATCAGTTTAAACCTCCCTGCATGGCCTTAGCAAATTTACCCCCCAGGATATTGGTCCCCTTCTGATTAAGGTGTAGACCATCCTTCTCATAGAGGTCACACCTTCCCCAGTACGAGCCCCAATTGCTTAAGTACCAGAACCCCTCCCTCCTGCACCATCCCCTCAGCCATGAATTCAAACCTTCCCTCTCCCTATTCCTCTCTAAACTATCCCGTGGTACAGGCAAGAGTCCAGAGATAACTACTCTGTCAGTCTTGGCCTTTAGTTTCCACCCCAACTCCATAAATCCCTGCCTAATATCCCCTTCCCCTATCCTCCCTATGTCGTGTGTCCCCACATGTACAATAACTTGTGGTTTATCTCCCTCCCCCCTAAGAGTCCTGAATACCCTGTCAGACACATCCCGGACCCCAGCCCCTGGTAGGCAACACACCAACCCTGAGTCCCTACCTTTAGTTCCGACCCTCCTATCTGTCCCCTTAATTGTGGAGTCCCCAATCACAAGGCCCAGTCTTTTACAGCCCCTAACCACCTGAGCTTTCTCACTCGGCTCACCCCCAGAGATCTGCTCTCTATGCTCAGTTGATTCCTCCTCAACTGTAGCCTCCAGCACCGAAAACCTATTATGGAGGGGAACCGCCCCAGGGGATTGTCTTCCCGATTGCTTCTTACCCCTCCTCCTGGCATTGACCCAAGCCTCATTTCTAGGAGTTACTATTTCTCTATAACTCCTATCAACTTCCACCTCCGCCTCCCGAATTATGCGGAGTTCCTCTACCTCCCCCTCCAGCTCCTTTACACGCTCCTCCAGAAGCTGCAATCTAATGCACTTCTTACAACTAAAATCTCCTGAAACACTACTGGATTTCCTCACCACATACATCCCACAGGAGATGCAGCATACTGCCTGAACTGCCATCCCTGAAGCCATTACCAGCAAGAAAAAAAGAAAACAAAAAACTTCCCCACACTTATAATTAGGTTAGAGGAGGATGGAAGGGTGGGATCCTCTACCAGTGTAGAGGATCGGGTATCTCCTCTGCACCAATTTATAGGGCTAGGGGCCCGAGAGAAAAAAAAAACTACTACTGAGGGGGAACCACCCAGGTAACTGACTTTTAAAGTTAAAATAAAAACCCTTCCCAGACTCCTTTGCTGCCCACTTCTAGTTTTCACTTTAAACTTGAAAAACTGCTGTTAAAGTAAAGGCCAAAAAAATACACACACTAGCTGACTAATTAAATAAATAAACAATTCAATTAATCCAATTAATCTCTTACCAGCACTGCTGCTTTTCAATCACCCCTCTCAGCTTGCTCCAGTGGATCAATGAGGGGGAACCACCCAGGTAACTGACTTTTAAAGTTAAAATAAAAACCCTTCCCAGACTCCTTTGCTGCCCACTTCTAGTTTTCACTTTAAACTTGAAAAACTGCTGTTAAAGTAAAGGCCAAAAAAATACACACACTAGCTGACTAATTAAATAAATAAACAATTCAATTAATCCAATTAATCTCTTACCAGCACTGCTGCTTTTCAATCACCCCTCTCAGCTTGCTCCAGTGGATCAATGAGGGGGAACCACCCAGGTAACTGACTTTTAAAGTTAAAATAAAAACCCTTCCCAGACTCCTTTGCTGCCCACTTCTAGTTTTCACTTTAAACTTGAAAAACTGCTGTTAAAGTAAAGGCCAAAAAAATACACACACTAGCTGACTAATTAAATAAATAAACAATTCAATTAATCCAATTAATCTCTTACCAGCACTGCTGCTTTTCAATCACCCCTCTCAGCTTGCTCCAGTGGATCAATGAGGGGGAACCACCCAGGTAACTGACTTTTAAAGTTAAAATAAAAACCCTTCCCAGACTCCTTTGCTGCCCACTTCTAGTTTTCACTTTAAACTTGAAAAACTGCTGTTAAAGTAAAGGCCAAAAAAATACACACACTAGCTGACTAATTAAATAAATAAACAATTCAATTAATCCAATTAATCTCTTACCAGCACTGCTGCTTTTCAATCACCCCTCTCAGCTTGCTCCAGTGGATCAATGAGGGGGAACCACCCAGGTAACTGACTTTTAAAGTTAAAATAAAAACCCTTCCCAGACTCCTTTGCTGCCCACTTCTAGTTTTCACTTTAAACTTGAAAAACTGCTGTTAAAGTAAAGGCCAAAAAAATACACACACTAGCTGACTAATTAAATAAATAAACAATTCAATTAATCCAATTAATCTCTTACCAGCACTGCTGCTTTTCAATCACCCCTCTCAGCTTGCTCCAGTGGATCAATGAGGGGGAACCTCCCAGGTAACTGACTTTTAAAGTTAAAATAAAAACCCTTCCCAGACTCCTTTGCTGCCCACTTCTAGTTTTCACTTTAAACTTGAAAAACTGCTGTTAAAGTAAAGGCCAAAAAAATACACACACTAGCTGACTAATTAAATAAATAAACAATTCAATTAATCCAATTAATCTCTTACCAGCACTGCTGCTTTTCAATCACCCCTCTCAGCTTGCTCCAGTGGATCAATGAGGGGGAACCTCCCAGGTAACTGACTTTTAAAGTTAAAATAAAAACCCTTCCCAGACTCCTTTGCTGCCCACTTCTAGTTTTCACTTTAAACTTGAAAAACTGCTGTTAAAGTAAAGGCCAAAAAAATACACACACTAGCTGACTAATTAAATAAATAAACAATTCAATTAATCCAATTAATCTCTTACCAGCACTGCTGCTTTTCAATCACCCCTCTCAGCTTGCTCCAGTGGATCAATGAGGGGGAACCACCCAGGTAACTGACTTTTAAAGTTAAAATAAAAACCCTTCCCAGACTCCTTTGCTGCCCACTTCTAGTTTTCACTTTAAACTTGAAAAACTGCTGTTAAAGTAAAGGCCAAAAAAATACACACACTAGCTGACTAATTAAATAAATAAACAATTCAATTAATCCAATTAATCTCTTACCAGCACTGCTGCTTTTCAATCACCCCTCTCAGCTTGCTCCAGTGGATCAATGAGGGGGAACCACCCAGGTAACTGACTTTTAAAGTTAAAATAAAAACCCTTCCCAGACTCCTTTGCTGCCCACTTCTAGTTTTCACTTTAAACTTGAAAAACTGCTGTTAAAGTAAAGGCCAAAAAAATACACACACTAGCTGACTAATTAAATAAATAAACAATTCAATTAATCCAATTAATCTCTTACCAGCACTGCTGCTTTTCAATCACCCCTCTCAGCTTGCTCCAGTGGATCAATGAGGGGGAACCTCCCAGGTAACTGACTTTTAAAGTTAAAATAAAAACCCTTCCCAGACTCCTTTGCTGCCCACTTCTAGTTTTCACTTTAAACTTGAAAAACTGCTGTTAAAGTAAAGGCCAAAAAAATACACACACTAGCTGACTAATTAAATAAATAAACAATTCAATTAATCCAATTAATCTCTTACCAGCACTGCTGCTTTTCAATCACCCCTCTCAGCTTGCTCCAGTGGATCAATGAGGGGGAACCTCCCAGGTAACTGACTTTTAAAGTTAAAATAAAAACCCTTCCCAGACTCCTTTGCTGCCCACTTCTAGTTTTCACTTTAAACTTGAAAAACTGCTGTTAAAGTAAAGGCCAAAAAAATACACACACTAGCTGACTAATTAAATAAATAAACAATTCAATTAATCCAATTAATCTCTTACCAGCACTGCTGCTTTTCAATCACCCCTCTCAGCTTGCTCCAGTGGATCAATGAGGGGGAACCTCCCAGGTAACTGACTTTTAAAGTTAAAATAAAAACCCTTCCCAGACTCCTTTGCTGCCCACTTCTAGTTTTCACTTTAAACTTATATAATACATTATATATGTTACATATATCCTATATATATTTTATATATTCTTATATATACTATATATAATATTTTATATATTCTTTTATATATATGTGTAAACCACATAAGGATTATATATCATAGAATACCTGCAGTGCAGAAGGAGGCCATTTGGCCCACTGAGTTTGCACCAACCACAATCCCATAACCCCACGTATTTCCCCTGCTAATCTTCCTGACACTAAGGAGCAATTTAGCACGGCCAATTCACCTAACCCGCACATCTTTAGACTGTGGGAGGAAACCGGAGCACCTGGAGGAAACCCACGCAGACACGGGGAGAACGTACAGACTCGACACAGACAGTGACCCAAGCTGGGAATCGAACCCGGATCCCTGGCGCTGTGAGGCAGCAGTGCGAACCACCGTGCCGCCCATTATTATTATAATATATTATATATAATCCCTATGTGGTTTCAGCATAAACTCATCAATCATATATTCTGTGCATACTATAAGGCATCTCTGTTAAATAACTTGACCTTCCATTTTGCACCTTGGTACCTCAGTCGAGTATCAGTCACTGGCCACATTGCTCCTGCTCCACCCGTAATGTTTGTTGCTGTTTTCTCTAAACATTGTTTCCCCCCTCAGTAAATCACAGCGTGAATCCAGCTCTGAAGGAGACCAATCTGATTTACACCATCCAGTACCGACACTGGCCACCGCAGTGAATTCCAGACCTAAGAATCAAGGTGCACAAAATAAAACGCAAACATTTCAGGTTGTAAAACTCTGAACCATCACTGAGTTTAAAGATTGATACGCGCGTTAACCCAATCTTGGAGCACTGGGGGTGGCTGACTTCACTTCCCTCTCCACTACGTTGGCCAAAGTGTACTGGACTCATTCTAAATTGGACTAATGTGAGTACAACTCACTTGTGTCCTTTGAAGTCCTCAAAGCTGTCACGGTGATATAGTGGCATGCTTCTGGAGCCGCATATATGCATCATAAATAACATTTCAGTTACCTTTTTAATCAACCATTTTCCTTTCATCAGCTGGCACCTACATAATCCTGCGTTCCATATATTTTTTAACTGATTGCGAACATCGCTGTTTGTTTTAGAAATTAGCGACAGTATAAAGACATTTGTGTCTTTATACTGTAACCTAGCCTCCCTAACAGGGAGCGGGAGGGCGGTGGGATTCAAGGCACCGTTTATAATTAAGGAACATCTTCTGTAATAATTTCATATTTCCAGCGTTCAGAAATCATTGAGTCATGCAGCACGGGAGGAGGGCGACTCTGTTCTCTGTATCTTTCCCACGATGTTCCAGATTATTAGTATTCAAATCTGTTGTTGAATGATTTGAAAGGCGTGTGGTAGGCTTCCTGTGTATTTTCATGCTTTGCTCTATTTATCTGGTAAGAATGATTGCAGCTACACTAGGGCAGTAGCTCAGTTCTCAACTCTGTTGTGCTGTTAAGAAGCAAAATGAAAGTCGACCCTCCACCCATCAGGTTGCAGCTCATTCGTATTTAGATTTGCTGTCAATAGCATGGGTAATAACATGGGTGGCACGGTGGCACAGTAGTTAGCACTGCTGCCTCACAGCACCAGGGATCCAGGTTCGATTCCCAGCTTGGGTCACTGTCTGTGTGGAGTTTGCACGTTCTCCCCGTGTCTGCGTGGGTTTCCTCCGGGTGCTCCGGTTTCCTCTCACACTCCAAAGATGTGCGGGTTAGGTGGATTGGCCATGATAAATTGCCCTTTAGTGTCAGGGGGATTAGTAGGATAAATACATAAGGTTACGGGGATAGGACCTGGGTGGGATTGCGGTCGGTGCAGGCTCGATGAGCTGAATGTTCTCCTTCTGCACTGTAGAGATTCTATGGATTCTGTAACCTGCTGAGCCCCGCCACTGCTGCAACACACCTTCATGCATCCAATTTGTGCCTCTGTCCTGCCAGCCTGAAAATTAGCCATCATTTTAGGGTTATGGTGAGCGGGCGGGTAAGTGGAGCTGAGTCCATGAAAAGGTCAGCCATGGTCTTATTGAATGGCAGAGCAGGCTCGAGGGGCCAAATGGCCTACTCCTCCTCCTAGTCCTTATGTTCTTATTGAAGGTGATGTCACAGGTGGAGAAGGTGGTGAAGAAGGCATATGGCATGCTTGCCTTTATAGGACAGGGCATAGAGTATAAAAGTTGGGGTCTGATGTTGCAGATGTATAGAACGTTGGTTCGGCCGCATTTGGAATACTGCGTCCAGTTCTGGTCGCCACACTACCAGAAGGACGTGGAGGCTTTGGAGAGAGTACAGAGGAGGTTTACCAGGATGTTGCCTGGTATGGAGGGGCTTGGTTATGAGGAGAGATTGGGGAAACTGGGGTTGTTCTCCTTGGAAAGACGGAGGATGAGGGGAGACTTAATAGAGGTGTATAAAATTATGAAAGGCATAGATAGGGTGAACGGTGGGAAGCTTTTCCCCAGGTCGGTGGTGACGTTCACGAGGGGTCATAGGTTCAAGGTGAAGGGGGGGAGGTTTAACACAGATATCAGAAGGACATATTTCACACAGAGGGTCGTGGGGGCCTGGAATGTATTGCCGGGCAAGGTGGTGGAGGCGGACACACTGGGAACGTTTAAGACTTATCTAGACAGCTATATGAACGGAGTGGGAATGGAGGGATACAAAAGAGTGGTCTAGTTTGGACCAGGGAGCGGCGCGGGCTAATTGTTCCTTGTTTCTCGTGGAAGTGGAAATGACTAGGGTTGGGAAGCATTTTCCGATCAGAGCCATTGTGATCTCCTGGACTCGTTTCGATCGCCTCAGGGGGTCGGAGAGGAATTTCCCAGATTTTTGTTTCCCCATATTGGCCCTGGGGTTTTTCACTCTGGGTTTTCGCCTCTCCCTGGAGATCACATGGTCTGGAATGGGGGGGTGGGGGTGAGTTAATAGGTGTAATGAACAAAGCATCGTAGCTGTGGGGGACAGCTCGGTGGATAGGATATTGGTATGTAGATAGGCTGGAAAATTGGGCGGGGATCCTGGACTCAGGATTCAATCCTGGACCGGGGAGCGGCGCGGGCTTGGAGGGCCGAAGGGCCTGTTCCTGTGCTGTATTGTTCTTTGTTCTTTGTTCTTTGTACCCACCCTCGACGTATTGATATCAATCTAGTCTGCCATTGCAACACATGCGGGCAGCACAGTGGCACAGTGGTTAGCACTGCTGCCTCACAGCGCCAGGGATCCAGGTTCGATTCCCAGCTTAGGTCACTGTCTGTGTGGAGTTTGCACGTTCTCCCCGTGTCTACGTGGGTTTCCTCCGGGTGCTCCGGTTTCCTCCCACACTAAAAAGATGTGCAGGTTAAGTGGATTGGCCATGCTAAATTGCCCCTTAGTGTCAGGAGGATTGGCAGGGTAAATACGTGTCTGCGTGGGTTTCCTCCGGGTGCTCCGGTTTCCTCCCACACTCTGAAAGACGAGCTGGTTACATGCTAAATTCTCCCTCAATGTACCTGAACAGGCACTGGAGTGTGGCGACTAGAGGGATTTTCACAGTCACTTCATTGGAGTGTTAATGTAACCCTACTTGTGACTAATAAATAAATAAAACGTGTGTTAAAAATGGTGGACAGAAGACAATTGATGCGGGCTGCATTAAGCATTCGTTGCATGATGCTATGCAGACCAGTTCTCAAGCTGGGGTTACTTGTTTTCAGAAGCTAAGATTTAAAATGCCATCACAGGATCAACACATCAGTCACACCGTCCAAATTCCATTGTGTAGCAATGATGTAAATCCAGCGTTTTGTTACAAAGCGTGCTGGAGACAGAGCATCAACTCGCACCTATTTTAGAAGCAATTAACCTTATTTTCTTTTCATTTGCTCCTTGTATTTTAAATTTTTTTTAAAAGCACCTCAAAACAAAGAGCTTTTTTTTGCAGGGCACGTTTTATTAGAGGCCAGTATTTGCGTAATGAACAATACCATCATGATCACTTTGATAGGTGAGATACACTGACCAAATCATATTTCACGTAAGGGATGTGACTTCCAAGTGGAGAGTACAAGCAGCAAGTTTTTGTCTTGGATTGCCGATTTCAGTCAACGAGTTGCTTGAGATATTTTCCAGTCCGAATGTGTTCATTGAGCACTTTCAAGGAGAAGGAATCTGAATGAATTATATAAAAGATAAAATGGTAAAGTTTATTTGATTTATTATTGTCACACGTATTGAGATACAGTGAAAAGTATTGTGTCATGCGCGCTGTACAGATAAAACATAGGGGAGAAGGAAAGGGTGCATAATGTTGTATTACAGTCATAGCTAGGGTGCAAAGAAAGATCAACTGAGTGCGAGATAGATCCATTCAAAAGTCTGATGACAACAGGGAAGAAGCTGTCTTGAGTCAGTTGGTAATGATCTCAGACTTTTATATCTTTTTCCCGACGGAAGAAGGTGGAAGAGAGTTTGTCCAGAGTGCGTTATGCTGGCTGCTTTTCCAAAGCAGCAGGAAGTGCAGGTGGAGTCAATGGATGGGAGGCTGGTTTGTGTGATGGACTGGGCTACATTCACAACCTTTTGTAGTTTCTTCCCGTCTTGGGAGCAGGAGCCATACCAAATTGTGATACATCTGGAAAGAATGCTTTCTATGGAGCATCTGTAAGGGTTGGTGAGAGTCGTAGCAGACATGCCCAATTTCCTTAGCCTCTTGAGAAATTAGAGGTGTTGTGACCATAGTCCCATAGTCGCAGATGACCTTAGGCTGCTCTCCCTTTGAAGGGGTGGAGCTGACTGGTGGTGATTTAACCTGAGGATCACCACACCTCAGGCGAGGTGCAAGGTTGAGAAATCGGAGGTTCAGTAACCTCAGCTGGCACGGGAATTGAACTTACGCTGTTGGCATCGCTCTGTATCATGAATCAGCTATGCTAACCGACCCCCAATGGAACTAAAGAGCAGAAAAATAAACAAAACTCCACTCAGAAACAATTCAATCAGCAATTGAAGTTTGTAAAGTTTTGGCATCACAGAAATTGTTTTATGAATTGTATTTGATTTAGATTTGTTGCTATTTTGATGTTCTTGCACACATTGAATAAAAGGCTGAAACCTTGAAATTCGGTTGTGTGAATATTTAATGGAGCTTTTGCTCTAAAAGTAAATGGGTTAACATCAGTATTGTAATAATGGCAAATCATAGAATCCCTGCAGTGCAAAAGGAGGCCATTCGGCCCATTGAGTCTGCACTGACTCTCTGACAGTGCGGCCGGAACTCTACCACCTCGCCCACTACAGAATCGGAGTGGGCGAGGGTCCGACAACAGAAATCTCTGTTGACCTCGGGTGGGAATTTCCGGTCTCGCCTGAATGAGGTCATAAAATCTCACCCAGGTCTTACCCAGGCACTATCCCCGTAACCTCACTCATATACCCCACTAATCCCCTAACCTACACATCTTGGGACACAAAGGGAGAATTTAACATGGCCAACGCACCTAACCCGCACATCTTTGGGCTGTGGGAGGAACCTGGAGCACCCGGAGGAAACCCATGCAGACATGGGGAAAATGTGGGAACTGTAGGGCAGCACAGTGGTACAGTAGTTAGCACTGCTGCCTCACATCTCCAGAGACCCAGATTCGATTCTTGGCTTGGGTCACTGTTTGTGCAGAGTCTGCACATTCTCCCCATGTCTGCATGGGTTTCCTCCGGGTGCTCTGGTTTCCTCCCACAGTCTGAAAGAAGTGCTGGTTGAGTGCATTGACCAGAATAGGTGCCGAAGTGTGGCGACTAGGGGAATTTCACAATAACTTAATTGCAGTGTTAATGTGAGCTTTACTTGTGACTAATAAATAAACTTTAAAATGTGCAAACTTCACACAGACAGTGACCTCCGCTGTGAGCCAACAATGCTAACCACTGTGCCACCGTGCCGCCTACCATGAGTTCATTATAAACACATTAAGCATTCAAAAGTTGACATGTGCAGAATGTATTTTCAAGGTTATAATGCCGAAACTGCAGTAATATTTATAGATACTAACAGTTTCAAGGGAAATTAGGATCAGTTCCAGCTGGCCATCTTGCACACTTTTTTGATTTTGATTTGAATTGATTTATTATTATCACATGTATTAGTCTACAGTGAAAAGTATTGTTTCTTTCACGTTGTACAGCCAAAGCATACCGTTCGTAGAGAAGGAAAGGAGAGAGTGCAGAATGTAGTGTTACAGTCATAGCTAGGGTGTGGAGAAAGATCAACTTAATATAAGGTAGGTCCATTCAAAAGTCTGATGGCAGCAGGGAAGAGGCTGTTCTTGTGTCGGTTGGTACACAGACACGGGGAGAACTTGCAGACTCCGCACAGACAGTCGCCCAAGCCAGGAATCGAACCCGGGTCCCTGATGTTAACCACTGTGCCACCATGCTGCCTGTGATGTATATTGTTGACATGCTGTTGGGAACAATATTCCCCATGAAGAAAGTTGAGGATGCGACAACAGAATGTGAAATCTTCCAGGTTAAATGTGAAACAGCAGCTCAATAGGCTCTGGAAGCCATCAACCCTGCAGGGACATTGGATCTGACTGATAAACACCTTGCTCAAATTTGATTTGATTCGATTTGATTTGATTTATTATTGTCTCATGTATTGGTATACAGCAGAAAGTATTGTTTCTTGTGCACTATACAGACAAAGCATACCGTTCATAGAAAAGGAAAGGAGAGAGTGCAGGATGTAGTCAAGTGAACTACCCAACAAGGTGCAACTCTCCAAGTGCTGCAAGAAGTAATGATGGAGGTTTGGCCTGAGAGTATCAAAGACACATCTGTGGTTACAAGAGCATATTGGACATATCGAGATGAAGTGACATCCCAAGGTGGCATCTTGTGCAAAGGAAATAGAGTCATCACTCTTAAGAAGATGAGAGGAGGGGTGTTGCAGCACATCCATGCAAGCCAACAAGGAATTGAATCAAACTTGAGAAAAGCAAAAGAAGTGCTCCACTGGCCAAACATGAGCAATGACATGAAAGCCCACATCAGCCAGTGGAGTGCTTGAATACCAAACTAAACAAGCTTAATGCATTGGTGATGCATGACATCCCAGACAGATCATGGATGAAGCTGGGAGTAGACCTCTTCACTATAGCAGGAACTGATTATCCTGTCATTGTAGGCCACTATTCTGACTACTGGGAGGTAGGACAGCTGACTGAAATGATGACAGGCAAGATGGTAGGATAATTGAAAGCTGACTTCAATCATTATGGCACTCCAAAAGTTGTGATGAGTGACAATAGCCACAAGATGAAGAATTCAGCCATTTCTCAAAGGATTGGAAATTCAACACGTTACATCATCTCCACACTAGCCCCAGACAATTAGAAAGGCTGAAGCGGCAGTGAGAATCACCAAAGGAATCATAAGGAACTGAGCAAATCCACCACAGATGTGTACAAGACAATTCTGAGTGGAGAAACACATCAACTGAAGACAATGTCAACAAAATGAAGGAGATTGTCATCGACTTCAGGAAGTGTAAAGGGGAACATGCCCCTGTCTACATCAACGGGGATGAAGTAGAAAGGATCGAGAGCTTCAAGTTTTTAGGTGTCCAGATCACCAACAACCTGTCCTGGTCCCCCCATGCTGACACTGTAGTTAAGAATGCCTCTACTTTCTCAGTAGACTAAGAAAATTTGGCATGTCAGCTATGATTCACATCAATGGTGCATTTTATAGATGCACCATCGAAAGCATTCTTTCTGGTTGCATCACAGTTTGGTATGGCTCCTGCTCTGCCCAAGACCACAAGGAACTACAAAAGGTCGTGAATGTAGCCCAATCCATCACGCAAACCAGCCTCCCATTCATTGACACTGTTTACAGTTCCCACTGCCTCGGCAAGGCAGCCAGCATAATTAAGGACCCCACGCACCCCAGACATTCTCTCTTCCACCTTCTTCCATCAGGAAAAAGATACAAAAGTCTGAGGTCACATACCAACCGACTCAAGAACAGCTTCTTCCCTGCTGCTGTCAGACTTTTGAATGGACCTACCTCGCATTAAGTTGATCTTTCTCTACGCCCTAGCTATGACTGTAACATTACATTCTGCACTCTCTCATTTCCTTCTTTATGAACGGTATGCTCTGTCTGTATAGTGCGCAAGAAACAATACTTTTCACTGTATGTTAATACATGTGACAATAATAAATCAAATCAAAGTAGTTCAGTCCATAGGCTAATGTCATGCTACACCTAAACAACACTCCCAATAGAAAGAAAAGCTCCCGAAACCAGACGTCAGTGAAAACGTCACGGACTTAACAGGAGTTAGTCGATGTAGCAACTTGGGACATGTGTAGAGTAGTTGCCACCTCAGTGGTACACGGTGGAAGTGAATGATCAAAGATATTGTGCAACGGCAGGCAACATTGAGAGACGTTCCTTCACCGCAGGTGACTGACCAACAAGGCGGGACCTCATCAGCTGGACACACAACAGAATAATTCTCATCCCAGATACCAAACAATGGAAATGGAAAAAAGCAGCAGTTGCCATGGCAACATCACGTGCAATGGGAAAGACACTCCCCAGAGAGGAAGCATCACCCAGACGAACAGCAAATAATGGCACACGCACATATCATTAAGAGACCTGCATGATTTAACAATTAGATATGCAATGCATGTGCAGTGACTGGCTAGAATGGGGAACGAATTGGTAATGCATGTGAACAGTGGTGGTATAGTGGGTAACTTGTGTAAATCACAGTTACACATGACAGTGCATGCAAACTTGTCGTTTGTTCATTATGAAAAGGGAGATGTTTGAGTTTTTATATGTAATCATTACTACACCGGGGAGGTGGTGCCGTAGTGGTACTGTCACTGGACTAGTCATCCAGAGACACAGGGTAATTCTCTGGGGACCTGGGTTTGAATCCCACCATGGTGAAATTTAAATTTTAAAGAAATCAGAAATAAAAGTCTACTGATGACCATGAAACCATTTTGATTGTTAGAAAAACCCATCTGATTCACTAATGTCCTTTAGGGAAGGAAATCTGTTGTCCTTACCTGGTCTGGCCTACATGTAACTCCAGAGCCGCAGCAATGTGGTTGACTCTTAAATGCCCTGGGGGATGGGCAATAAATGCTGGCCCAGCCAGTGATGCCCACATCCCATGAACGAATAAAAAAATGTCCTAACTGGCTTGACAATTTTATTTCTTAATTTGGCAGACATTTTATTTCATCTTTCGACAGAATTGGTGGAATATGCAGTGCAGGAAAAGGCCATTCAAGCAAATTAGTCAATGCGCCAATGTTTTTTCTACAAAACGTGGATCTTTTTTCTATAACAACCACCTCTTCCCACCTTGCCCATATATACCTCTATTCCCTTCCCCATGCATCAAGACTGCTCTTAAATGCTTCAACACACCACTCTGTCTAAAGAAATCTCTTCTAAATTCTTTATTTGATGCTTTAGTGATTATCTGATGTTGTTGCACACTTGTTCTGGACTCACCTACACCGAATAGAAACTGTTTCTCCACATTTACCTAATCTCTTAGGAAAATTAGGAACCTCTCCCTCATTTTAAAAACTTCTGTCAGATCTTCTCTTAGCCTTACCTTTCTGGAGAAAATACCTTTCCTGATCCTCAGAATTTGGATAACACCCTTGTAAATCTTTTCTGCACTTTGTGTATTGCTTTCACATCCTATTCATAATATACAGATCAGAACTGTACACAGCTGAGCGGCATGGTGGCACAATGGTTAGCACTGCTGCCTCACAGCACCAGGGACCTGGATTTGATTCCCAAGTAACTGTCAATGTGGAGTTTACACATTCTCCCCATGTCTGCGTCGGTTTCCTCCGGGTGCTCCGGTTTCTTTCCACAGTCCAAAGATGTCAGGTTAGGTTGATTGGCCATGTTAAATTGACCCTAGCTTCAGGGAATTGGCAGGGTAAATATGTGGGGTTATGGGGATAGGGTGGGATTGTTATCAGTGTAGGCTTGATGGGCTGAATGGTCTCCTTCTGTACTGTCGGAATTGTAAGCAAGCAAAGATCCATATCAATTTAACAGTGCCTCCCTGTTCTTGTATTCTATTCTTTTAGAAATAAACTCCAGTATTGTGCTGCTACTTTCAAAGATTTAGATATTTGTGTTTACAGATTGCTTTGTTCCTCTATTTGATTCAATTTCTTTCTTTCCCAAGAATAAATGACTGCTTATTCCTCCCACCAAAATCAACCATCTCACTTTCATATTTCATTTCATTTGGAATGCATTTTGAATTTTCAAATGTATTTTATCATTGAGTGATCCGTCCAATGTTTCACCTCCTCCTCCCTTCATTCCTTGCTTCCTTCCTTCCTCTCACTCTCTTTCTTTATCTCTCTCTTTCTTTCACTCGCTCTCTTTCTTTCTCACTTTTCTTTCTCTTAAGTTCTCTTTCTCTATTTGTCTTTCTTTCCTTGTCCATATTGCCTTCTTCTGCAGCTTCTAATTACTCAATGTTAGGCTCTTCGGTGTCTAAGTATCTATTTGGTATCCCCACAATTTCAGGACAATTTCTTTAAGGGTTTATCTTGCTCATGATTTATTGGTCCTTCCCTTATCCTAAGCCTCATTTTGTTACCTACATATCTATTGAGTGATACGGAATTGCTTTTTACATCTTTTGATATTTTAATTTCCCATTTTAAGTTTGCTTTCTTAACTATCTTTTGAGCTTATCATATTTCCTTTGCCCTCCTTTCCTGTTGTGTACTTTAATACTTCTTAGAATCCCTATAGTGCAGAAGGAGGCCATTCGCGTCATCGAACCTGCACCGACAACATACCACCCTGGCCCTATCCCCCACTTATTTACCCTGCGAATCCCCCTGACATCCCCCTAACACTAAGGAGCAATTTAGCATGGCCAATCAACCTAACCCGCACATTTTTGGACTGTGGGAGGAAACCGGAGCATCCAGAGGAAACCCACACAGACACGGGGAGAATGTGTATTCCCTTTTCTTTGGATTCAATAAGAATACAATTGATATTCTTGTTGATATTTTATTTTTGTCCAGCAATTAAAAACTTGATCGTGTAAGTGAAAATTATTAAGCCATCATCAGCCTTTGTAATGGGCAGTCATTGATCTGCAGGTCATTCTCATCATCCACCTCATCTCCAAACATCTTCAGAGTGAATTTGCCAATCTATTTAAACCGAATGAAAATCACTATTTGTCTTGGAGACTCATGTTCACTCAGTATTGGGTTATGACCATCCCAAATAACTTAATTTAGATCCTTCCAAAAAGATTGTTTTCCTTTCAGTCCAAGCTTGACTGACATTCATATTATAGGTTTGGATTCTGCTCCAGTGCGTCACTCAATCTCACTCATGACTAAAATCCCTGGTACATCTTTTTGTGCAGCAAACAGCATTGGCTATGTTCTGAAAGAATTACACAATTAAATTGGTAGATAATATATGAGGGATTTATTTTTATGACTTCACTGCTTGCCAAGGATTTGAAACATTTGCATGTAATCATGGAATCCTTACAGTGCAGAAGGAGGACATTCAGCCCATCGAGTCTGCACCAACCACAAACCCACCCAGGCCCTATTCGCATAATCCCACATATTTAACCTGCTAATCCCATGATACTAAGGGGCAATTTAGCATGACCAATCCACCTAACCCGCACATTCAGGACTGTGGGAGGAAACCGGAGCACCCGGAGGAAACCCACGCAGACACGGGGAGGATGTGTAAACTCCCCACAGACAGTGAACCGAGACTGGAATTGAACCTGGGGTCCATGGCGCTGTGAGGCAGCAGTGCGAACCACTGCGCCACCGTGCCACCCCAAATCTATCTTCAAAGCTAGAGACAAGAAAACCTTTGGAAAAGCAATTTCTATTACATGGGCACTAACTTCAGGAGGAGATGGAATTTATATACAAACATATGAACTAGGGGTAGACCATTCAGCCCCTTGAGCCTGCTTCACCAAAATTGAGTTGTATCTGCCTTTTCCAATCATTTGGATGACAGTTAAAGGGAGGTTATTCATGAATGCCCGCCTTCTCAACCTTGCCAGGTGGTGATCCGCAGGTTAAATCACCACCAGTCAGCTCCCCCCTCAAAGGGGAAAGCAGCCTCTGTTCATCTGGGACTATGGCGACTTTCCTTACCTGTTAAAGTATCTCACACTATTCAAAGAAAGCAGGACGATCACTCAGTATTCTGGTCAACAATCGTCCCTAGTCAACACTGCCAAATAAAACTTCCTTACAGGAGTGGATTAAGGGCAATAATTTTATGAAATATAAATCTAGAATTTGCTTGGAACTTACAGTGCAAGCCAAAAGTTATGCTGATTTTTAGTGAGGAAATTCAGGCATTAATGCATTTTACATTAAACCCAAATTTCCATAATCATTCTGTGCTGCTTCGACAATGTTCATTAATTTAGTCACACTCGATTCAAAAGACTAGAAAAGCTGAGCTTCCTGTACTTACATCCATTCTGAACAAGAATACACACCCTTGTTTTTAGACAAAGCAGAATTCAAAATCATTTTCTGATGTTTACTCTGCTATGTTAAGTATTTTTAAAATTTGACCTCACTGAGATCTTTACTGCATTTGCTGTGTCTTTGAAAATATTTCATTGCATCAAAATTATTCACATTAAAAATTGAAGAAGTTTCACAATTGCACTTACTTCAATATGTTGCATTTAATATTATCATGACTCGGTGAGAGCAGGTGCAAGAACGTCCCCTTTTTTTCCACTGGGTTGATCGCAACAGGGGTGGCACAGTTGCACAGTGGTTAGCACTGCTGCCTCACAGTGCCAGGGACCCGAGTTCAATTCCGGCCTCAGGTCACTGTCTATGCGAAGTTTGCACATTCTCCCTGTGTCTGTGTGGGTTTCCTGCCACAGTTTAAAGATGAGCAGGTTAAGTGGATTGGCCATGCTAAATTGCCCCACAGTGCCCCAAGGTATGTAAGTTAGCAGGGTAAATATGTGGGGTTAGCCTGGGTAAGAGTTGGTGCAGACTTGATGAGCCAAATAGCCTCCTCCTGCACTGTAGGGATTTTATGATTCTATGACAAGGATGAATGTGCCAATTCAGTGTATGAACTTAATGGTTTGCGTGCCAATTGCAAAGATCTCAGACAGACAGGCTTTCTTCAAATATGCAATGTTAGTTCTGTTGTGCTAAAAACCCACCCAGGTAAAGATATTAAAATATTTAAAACGGCAAAGACACATCCTGACTGCCGGCACACACACGCACACACTAGCATGCTAAATTACAAGTTACGGAGTAGAGGAGATTAATTTTTGACCAAATTAAGATTCATTGCTACAAGGCAAAAATATAAATATTTCACCACTTATGGATCTTTTTCTGATGTTTATGTCTGTACAGTTAAACTAGAAAGAGTGCAGAAAAGATTTACTCGGTTGATACCGGGACTTGATGGTTTGAGTTATAAGGAGAGGCTGGATAGGCTGGGACTTTTTCTCTGGAGCGTAGGAGGTTGAGAGGTGATCTTATAGAGGTCTATAAAATAATGAGGGGCACAGATCAGCTTGATAGTCAATATCTTTTCCCAAAGGTAGGGGAGTCTAAAACTAGAGGGCATAGATTTAAGGCGAGAGGGGAAATATATAAAAGGATCCAGAGGGGCCATTCTTTCACACAGAGGGTGGTGAGTGTCTGGAACAAGCTGCCAGAGGTAGTAGTAGAGGCGGGTACAATTTTGTCTTTTAAAAAGCATTTAGACAGTTACTAGGGTAAGATGGGTATAGAGGGATATGGGCCAAATGTGGGCAATTGGGACTAGCTTAGTGGTAAAAACTGGGTGGCTTGGACAAGTTGGGCCGAAGGGCCTGTTTCCATGTTGTAAACCTCTATGACTCTATGACTAGTTCTTAGGCTGTGGTTCTCGTATTTTTCTCCTGGGAACACTGCTTTAGAATTTGAATCTTCTTTAGAATTTCACTGTCTGCTGTCTACAATCTGATATAAGCAGGCAGGGTTCACTTTAGTTGAAATAGAGAGAGAGAGAGGCAAGCAGATTTGTTGCTGCCTTCAGATGTTCCTTTTCTACTCTGTCCTTAGCAAGTAGGGTTTTGTAATAAAAAGACATTTCAAAATTGTGATCCTGATCACATGACCTCTATCTCTTTTTAATGACGGAGTATTCCACAGGAGATAATTGATTAGTTTATGCCTGGACAGACCTTGGCTATTGTGTTATGGCCTAGGTAATTATTTTTAATGTCTTTCTTTTTATTCATTCGTGGGACATGGGTGTCGCTGGCTGGCCAGCAGTTATTACCCAGCCTTCGTCACCCTTGAGAAGGTGGTGGTGAGCTGCCTTCTTGAATCGCTGCAGTCCATGTGTTGTGGGTTGATCCACAATGCTGTTAGGGAGGGAATTCCAGGATTTTGACCCAACGACTGACAAGGAATGGCGATATATTTCCAAGTCAGGATGGTGAGTAGCTTGGAGGGGAACTTGCAGATGGTGGTGTTCCCATGTATCTGCTGTCCTTGTCCTTCTAAATGGAAGTGGTCGTGGGTTTGGAAGGTGCTGTCTAAGGATCTTTGGTGAATTGCTGCAGTGCATCTTGTAGATAGTACACACTGCTGCTACTGAGCGTCGGTGGTAGAGGGATTGAATGTTTGTCGATGTGGTGCCAATCAAGTGGGCTGTTTTGTCCTGGACGGTGTGAAGCTACTTGAGTGTTGTTGGAGTTGCACCCATTCAGGCAAGTGGAGAGTATCCCATCATCATCTACCACCTGTAGATGGCGGATAGGCTCTGGGGAGTCCGGAGGTGAGTTACTCGCCACAGTATTCCTAGCCGCTGATCTGCTCCTGTAGCACAGTGTTTATGTGGCGACTCCAGTTGAGTTTCTGGTCAATGGTAATCACAAGGATGTTGACAGTGGGGGATTCAGTGATGGTATCAAGGGCTGGTGGTTAGAATGCCTCTTATTGGTGATGGTCATTGCCTGGCATTTATGTGGTACGAATATTACTTGCCACTTGTCAGCCCAAGCCTGGATATTGTCCAGATCTTGTTGCATTTGAACATGGACTGCTTCAGTATCTGAGGAGTCGTGAATGGTGCTGAACATTGTGCAATCATCAGAGACCATCCCCACTTCTTAGCTATCTGATTCATTTCTTTCATGCAATGAGCTAGGAAGTAATTAGCAGTGCCTGCCCAGTTAGCTCAGTCAGTAGCGCATGAGACTTTTAATCTCAGGATTGTGTGTTTGATCCCCACATTGGATGCCATTGTTCTTGTTGTTGGCTGGTTAGCTCAGGTGGTTAGAGTGTGGTGCTAATAATGCCAAGGTTGTGGGTTCAATCTCTGAACTGACCAGTTGCAATTACCTAAATTTAAGGGGTGTCATGGTGGCACAGTGGTTTGCGCTAAAAAATTTGATTGAATTTTTTGAGGAGGTGACCAGGTAGACGAAGATAGTGCAGTCGATGTAATTGATATGGATTTTAGCAAAGCCTTTGACAAGGTCCCACATGGGAGACTTGTAAAGAAGATCAATGCACACAGGATACAGGATAATTCGATAAAGTGGATTCAAAATTGGCTCAGTTGTAGGAAACAGATGGAAGAAAGGTTGTGTAGGTTTGGGTTGTTTTCATTGGAGCAGAGAAGACTGAGGGGCGACCTGATCGAGGTGTACAAGATTATGGGAGACATGGACAGAGTGGATAGGGAGCAATTATCCCCCTCAGTTGAAGGGTCAGTCACGAGGGGACATAGGTTCAAGGTGATGGGCAGGAGGTTTAGGGGCGATGTGAGGAAAAACCTTTTTACCAAGAGGGTGGTGATGGTCTGGAATGTGCTGCCTGGGAGGGTGGTGGAGGCGGGTTGCCTCACATCTTTTAAAAAGTACCTGGATGAGCACTTGACAGACCATAACATTCAGGGCTTTGGGCCAAGCGCTGACAGATGGGATTAGGTGGGAGTTCAGACGTTTCTAATGTGTCGGTGTGGACTCGATGGGCTGAAGGGCCTCTTCTGCGCTGTATAATTCTATGATTCTATGATTCTCAGCACTGCTGCCTCACAGCACCAATGACCTGGGTTCAATTCCAGCCTTGTGTCACTGTCTGTGTGGAGTCTGCACATTCTCCCACACTCCCCTGTGTGGGTTTCCTCTGGGTGCTCCGGTTTCCTCCCACAGTCCAAAAATCTGCAGGTTAGGTGGATTGGCCATGCTAAATTGCTCCTTAGTGTCCCAAAATGTATAGGTAGGAGGGGATTAGCCATGGTAAATGTGTGGGATCATGGGGTGGGAGAGAGAACCTGGGTAAGATGCTCTATCAGAGAGTTGGTGCAGACTCAATGGGCAAAATGGCCTCTTCTGCACTGTAGGGATTCTAGGATTCTGTGAAAATGAGGTAAGTTGGGTCTGGGAGTAATGCGGAAGTCGGAGAATACCTAGTGTAGTACCATTGCAGGGGCGGTGGTCATAGTCACGGGGGAACCCCTGCATGGGCAAAGAACATCCGAAAAGGTGGGACTCACTAGGAGGCTACCAGGGTATAACAGGCGGTTAACTGGCATTGGAGGACACCTTCAGCCATTTGTAAAATGCCAGTAGAGCGGAGGGAAGGGGTGCTTAATGGCCATAAGTGGCTCAACTGGGCTGCAGGGGAGGTGGGCTATCTATCAAATTTCCTGCTTTCAAAATGCTATGGTAGCAAGAGGATAGTAGAACACCACCTGCTGCCTTCACACCCCATTTTTGCCAGCTTTCTCACCTCCCAGTATATACTAAAGGGCTGGTAAAATTCAGCCCAATATTTCAGCAATCATTGAACTCAAATACTTTGGGCTGCCAGTACACTACTCTTCCCCGCATTGTTTTATGCTGCAGATAATCTGCTGAAATTAAACATCCAGATTAAATAAAATCACAGGTTTTGAATTCAGCCTCTCTTGACTGAATATGAGTTAAAGCTAATTTATTAGTCACAAGTAAGGCTTACATTAACACTGTAATGAAGTTATTGTGAAACTCCCCTAATCGCCACACTCCAGCGCCTGTTTGGGTCACTGCACCTGACCAGCACATCTTTCAGACTGTGGGAGGAAACCGGAGCACCCAGAAGAAACCATGGGGTGGAAACAGACACGAGAGAACATGCAGACTCTGCACAGACAGTGACCCAAGCCAGGAATCAAACCCGGGTCCCTGGCACTACGAGGCAGCTGTGCTAACCACTGTGCCACCGTGCTGCCCTGAATTCAACTTTTGAATTCAGCTTTTTGGGGCAAGTTGTAGTCTGGGGAATACATTCCTTGTGCTTCTTAAAGTATGACGCAAATGGACTGATTATTTTCAAAAATCTATCAAGAGATGGATTCTGTTGTACTGACAATGCAGATATATCAGCGATATAATGCAAGCGAAAACCAAATTTGGGGAAGTGTCGTGGAATCAGCCACTTACTGTGATTTTCTTGTCCGTCTTGACCTGAATACTTGATTTGATTTATTATTGTCACATGTATTGGAATACAGTGAAAAGTATTGTTTCTTGTGTGCTATACAGACAAAGCATACCGTTCATAGAGTACACAGGAGAGGGTGCAAAATAGAGTGTTACAGTCATAGTGGGGTGTAGAGAAAGATCAACTTAATATATGATAAGACCATTCAAAAGTCTGATGGCAGCAGGGAAGAAGCTGTTCTTGAGTCATAGAAACATAGAAACTGGAAGCAGGAGTAGGCCATTCGGCCCTTCGAGCCTGCTCCACCATTCATTATGATCATGGCTGATCATCAAATTCAATATCCGGATCCCACCTTCACCCCCATATCCCTTGATCCCTTTAGCCCCAAAAGCAATATCTAATTTCTTCTTGAAATCAGACAACATTTTGGCCTCAACTACTTTCTGTGGTAGTGAATTCCACACATTCACCACCCTCTGGGTGAAGAAATTTTTCCTCACCTCAGTTCTAAAAGGTTTACCCCTTATCCTCAAACTATGACCCCTAGTCCTGGACTCCCCCACCATCGGGGACATGCTCCCTGAATCCACCCTGTCTAACCCTGTTAGAATTTTATAAGTTTCTATGAGATCCCCTCTCACTCTTCCAAACTCCTAACTGGCTTAATCTCTCCTCATATGACAGATCTGCCTTCCCAGGAATCTGCCTGGTAAACCTTTGCTGCACTCCTTCTATGATCGGTTGGTACATGACCTCAGCCTCCTTTTGTATTCCTCTTTTGAGAAAGTGAAAGTGACTTGATTCCTACCTGTTACTTATTGTGGCGGTTTGATGGAAAATTGGAAGTGATAGTAACAACAATTCACAGAACCATGAACACAACAAGGGCACTACCCTTTGTACCTTTTCCGTGGAATGCTTTCTAAAAATCGCCTTCCTGCTCTGACCAAAGTAATATTATCTCTGACAGCCTGCATCATTATGCCTTTTAAAGATACTTTGAATTGCGTGTATTAAACACATTAAAGTAAAGCCTTTTTTAAAATTAATTTCAGTAAGCACCTGGAAAATCTCTTGAAGCAATTTTTAATAAAGGAAGATGGCAGTTCAAAGATTTGCCTCAAAATATGTAGCAAAGCCACTTCAACAGATAAAACAACTTAATTTTTTGATTTATACAGGAAAGTAAATAAAATAGTGGATTTATGGAGAAAATTTACATGCTGCACTGCTTTTCCTTTCATGATTGTTGTTATATTACCATTTTGGTGTTGGATTTATGCTGGTATCAGTGTTAATGTGGTGCCAAACTCATGGCATATCACCAGGTTGCACAAATTGATCTGTGTTGACTGTCTCTGCGCTGTTTCAGTTCAGAGCCTCAGGAAGGTGATGAAGTTGGAGCACAATGGAACATTGTGAATGCATTGCACTCAGTCCACTTCCCAATGTGCGTCTGAGCCTATCATCCCTGGTACTCGTGCCCAGAAAACTGAGTACACGTCCAGTAGTCACGTCAGACCTCCAGCCACTGGCTCGCCACTTTGCACAGTGGCACACCAAAAATCAGAAGAACCAGAATACCACCTCGATTTTCTTGCATTTATATAGTGCCCATTTATATCCACGGAACATCCAAAGAACAATAAAGCACAGGGACAGGCCCTTCAGCTGACCAAGTCTGCGCCGATTCCTAGCCCTTATTTAGACCCACGACTTATTGTCCATACGTGGTTTCTATCCCTCTGTTTGCCCCCTGTTCATGTGTCTATCAAGATATTCCTTGAACGTTGCTAACATGCTTGCTTCCACCACCTCCACCAGCAGTACATTCCAGGCACCCGCCATCCTCTGTATGAAAAGCTTTTCCTGAACGTCTCCCCTAAGCTTTCTCACTCTCATATTGAATCTGTGCCCTCTTGTAGTTGACCTTTCTACCCTGGGAAAAAAACCTCTGACTATCCACCCTATCCGCATGTCACATGTAGGCCAGACTGGGTAAGGATGGCAGATTTCCTTCCCAAAAGGACACTAGTGAACCAGATTTGTTTTCACAACAATCAATGATAGTTTCACGATCAAGTCTCTACTGTCCACAATTCCACCCTATCCCTGTAACCCCACATATTTACCCTGCCAATCCCCCTGAAACTAGGGTCAATTTAGCATGGCCAATCAACCTAACTCACACATCTTTGGACTGTGGGAAGAAACCGGAGCACCCAGAGGAAACCCACACAGACACAGGGAGAACTTGCAAACTCCACACAGACAGTGACCCAAGCCAGGAATCGAACCCAGGTCCCTGGCGCTGTGAGGCAGCAGTGCTAATCACTGTGCCACTGCTGACAGTCCAAGTCTACTGTTCGCTCCCCAAGCTTTCAGTTTGGTAGGCAGATTACTCAACTTCACTTTCAGACTGATGTTCAAAGTCAGCCAATGGCTATAATTGCTTTGATCATTCTTACATGACTCTCATCCACAATATAGACAGCTCAAGAGAGCAAATCCATCCCTCATTGAATGTCCATCCCTGATCTAGCAGCTAGTGCGCAGTTATCAGCAAACAGGTCATCAGCCTGGAGAACTTCCACTTTGCCTGGAGTGGTCTTGGATTGAGTAGTTTATCATAATCAATTGATATTGATGAGTCATCCATTTAGTTAATATTGGTTGAGGAACAACCATTGGCCAGGACTTTGGGGAGGAGGCAAAATATCCATCAGAAAGAAGAAAGAGGGCCACCTCGAAAAGACAACACCTCCAAAAGTGCAATACTGAAGTGTTAGCCTAGGTTTAGTGCTCAAGCCTCTGAGGCCCAGACCTGAAGCCCAGTCTTTAAGCACAAATAAACATGCAGAGCCACAGCTGTGATAGGGACAACTTGTGGCACATGCCAGTAAGATGATATTGCGTCTTTTGATGCCATCTCACTCATGTGCTTCAGCACCAAAGCTATATATCACGGCGCTGTCCCTGTCATTTATACAAGACAGCATGGTGGCATTGTGGTTAGCACGGTTGCCTCATAGCACCAGGGTCCCAGGTTCAATTTCTGGCCTCTTGTCACTGTCTGTGTGGAGTTTGCACGTTCACCCCGTGTCTCCGTGCGTTTCCACCAGGTGCTCTGGTTTCCTCCCACAGTCCAAAGATGTGTGGGTTAGGTTGATTGGCCATGCTAAATTGACCCTAGTGTCAGAGGGCTTAGCAGGGTAAATGTGTGGAGTTACGGGAATAGGACTTGGGTGGGATCGTGGTCAGTATAGACATGGTGGGCCGAATGGCCTCCTTCTGTACTGTAGGGATTCTATGAAAAGGAAAATAAAAAGTAAAGCTTTCCTGTTTAGGTAAAATATTATGTCGTGTGAGTAAAAAGTGCGATCATTCCGCTATCAAGTTTATAAATGAGCAGTATGATCCCTCAGCACAGGAATAATGCCAAAGATATGTGCTTGTGTTTATTCTGCAATCTGTGTGGTCTGAACAACAACGCATCCAAGAAGCCCCAACATATTTTAATGTATTAATGCAAACACGAATGTGCCAGAAAAGCAGATTTGTTCAAGTACTGGAAATATGAAATAAAAACAGAGAATGCCAGAAACACACAGCAGCTCTGACTGCACATGTTTCCATTGAATTCAAGCTGCGCCATGGTGAAATCTGAACCCAGGTTCCCAACAAATCACCCTGGGTCTCTGGATGCTGAATCTAGTGAGAACACCAGGGTGCGACTACCTTCCCCAAGCTCAGGCTGTGTCAGAGCTACTACCAAAGAAGTAGGGGAGATCCTGAATGAATACTTTGCGTCGGTATTCACAAAGGAGAGGGATGTGTTGACTGGGAGTGTCTCGGAGTGGAGTGTTGAACCGTTAGAGAAAATCTCCATTACAAGGGAGGAAGTGTTAGGTTTTTTAGAGAATATAAAGACTGACAAATCCCCAGGGCCTGATGGAATCTATCCAAGGCTGCTCAGGGAGACAAGAGATGAAATCGCAGGGCCTCTGACGCAAATCTTTGTCTCATCACTGGACACAGGTGGGGTCCCAGAGGATTGGAGGATAGCTAATGTGGACTCGTTATTTAAGAAGGGTAGAAAGGATAACCCAGGTAATTATAGGCCGGTGAGCTTGACGTCCGTGGTAGGGAAGTTGTTGGAGAGGATTCTTAGAGATAGGATGTATGCACATTTAGAAAGGAATAAACTCATTCACGATAGTCATCATGGTTTTGTGAGAGGGAGGTCATGCCTCACTAACCTGGTGGAGTTTTTTGAAGAAGTGACTAGAATGTTTGACAAGGGAAGGGCCGTGGATGTCGTCTATATGGACTTTAGTAAAGTGTTTGACAAAGTCCCTCATGGTAGGTTGGTGCAAAAGGTTGGATTTCATGGGATAAAGGGGGAGGTGGCTAGATGGGTGGAGAACTGGCTTGGTCACAGAAGACAGAGGGTGCTAGTGGAAGGGTCTTTTTCCGGCTGGAGGCCTGTGACTCGTGGTGTTCCGCAGGGCTCTGTATTGGGACTTCTGCTGTTTGTGATTTATATAAACGATCTGAAAGAAGGTGTAACTGGGGTGATCATTAAGTTTGCGAATGACACGAAATTGGCTGGACTTGCAGATAGTGAGGAACATTGTCACAGGCTACAGATGGTTATAGATAGGCTGGAAATTTGGGCAAAGAAATGGCAGATGGAGTTCAATCCAGATAAATGCAAAGTGATGCATTTTGGTAGAGTTAATGTAGGGGGGAGCTATACGATAAATGGCAGAACCATAAAGGGTGTAGATATGCAGAGGGACCTGGGTGTGCAACTCCACAGATCCTTGAAGGTGACGTCACAGGTGGAGAAGGTGGTGAAGAAGGCATATGGCATGCTTGCCTTTATAGGACGGGGCATAGAGTAGAAAGGTTGGGGTCTGACGTTGCAGTTGTATAGAACGTTGGTTCGGCCGCATTTGGAATACTGCATCCAGTTCTGGTCGCCACACTACCAGAAGGACGTGGAGGCTTTAGAGAGAGTGCAGAGGAGGTTTACCAGGATGTTGCCTGGTATGGAGGGGCTTAGTAATGAGGAGAGGTTGGGTAAACTGGGGTTGTTCTCACTGGAAAGATGGAGGATGAGGGGAGACCTAATAGAGGTGTATAAAATTATGAAAGACATAGATAGGGTGAACAGTGGGAAGCTTTTTCCCAGGTCGGTGGTGACGTTCACGAGGAGTCATAGGTTCAAGGTGAGGGGGGAAGGTTTAACACGGATATCAGAAGGACATATTTTACACAGAGGGTGGTGGGGGCCTGGAATGTGCTGCAAGGCAAGGTGGTGGAGGCGGACACACTGGGAACGTTTAAGACTTATCTAGATAGCATCATGAACGGAGTGGGAATGGAGGGATACAAAAGAATGGTCTAGTTTGGACCAGGGAGCGGCGCGGGCTTGGAGGGCCGAAGGGCCTGTTCCTGTGCTGTATTGTTCTTTGTTCTATTAACTCAACCTCCTTCTCCTCGTAGATGCTACTCAGTTCTCTCCAGCATTTTCTGCTTTTATTGAACAAAAATATTCCATAAATGTTTTAAGTTTATTTATCAGTGCCAACTCACAGTGGCACAGTAGTTAGCTTTGCTACCTCACAGCACTAGGGATCCGGGTTCAATTCCCGGTTTGGGTCACTGTCTGTGTGGTGTTTGCACGTTCTCCCCATGCCTGAGTGGGTTTCCTTTGGGTGTTCCGGTTTCCTCCCACAGTCCGAAAGAGATGAGGTGCATTGGCCATGATAAATTCTCCCTCAGTGTACCCGAACAGGCACCATAGTGTGGCGACTCGGGGAATTTCCCAGTAACTTCATTCTAGTGTTAATGTAAGCCTACTTGTGACCAATAGATAAACAGTAGTGTCGCCACGCTCTGGCACCTGTTCAGGTACACTGAGGGAGAATTTAGTGTGGCCAATGCAGTTAACCAGCACATCTTTCGGATTGTGGGAGGAAACCGATGCAGACACGAGAAGAACGTGCAGATCCCACACAGACAGTGACCCAAGCTGGGAACCGAACTCATGTCCCTGGAGCTGTGAGGTAGCAGTGCTAACCACTGTGCCACCCTGCTGACTTGTGTAAAATTACAACATTGCAAAGCCAGTTTGATTGTAGATTCTCTATGATCTTCTTTTATTTCGTGCAGCAAATCTGGCATTTTGTACACGTCAACAGAAGTCCCATGGACCTAGAGGTCAGGGGAAGGGGGAGACGGTGATGTAGTGTTAATGTCACAGGGCTGGTAATCTGGAGGCTAATGCTCTGGGAACTTGTTCAAAACCTACCAGAGCAGTAAGTGGAATCTTAATTCAAATGATAAATCTGGAATTTAAAGGCTAGTCTCAGTGATAGTGACCATGAAACTATCATCAATTGTCATAAACCCCATTCTGGGTCCTTTAGGGAAGGAAATCTGCCCATCCGTATCTGGCCTGGCCTACATGTGACCCTAGAGCCACAGCAATGTGTTTGACTCTGAAATAGTCTAGCAAGCCACTTAATTCAATGGCAATTAGTGATGGATGACAAATGTTGTACTTGTCAGTGATGCCCACATGAAAGAATAAAAGAAAATTAAATAACTAAATTAAAGATCTGGAGGATTCCTTTGCATCTGGTCTTCCTCGGAGAATAAGGTATAGAATTTCCCATGATGACTGTGTTGAATACAGATTGTGTTTTTTAAAAATCAAGCATTGTGTATTTGATGTGTTGGTCATGTGACACTACAATCTGAATCTCTGTCTGAAATGTTTCACAGTTTGTCAATCTTTAATATAAAGAACGCTGCATCTGCTATTTTGTCCTGCTATCTGATCTTCAGAAGGTCCTGAAGGGTGCATCTACAACTCAGGGACTGCAGTGGTTCAAATAGGCAGCTCACCACCACCTTCTGAAGGGCAGCAAAGGATGGGCAATAAGTGCTGGCCTAGCCGGTGATGCCCACACCCCATAAAATGAATTTTAAAACAGCTCAAGTGACTGTGGTTGACCTTCTTGACAAGATGCTGACTAGGCCGAGTCTAGTGTTCATAGAGCAAAGGTTATTGCTCCAGAAGCTTTCAGTTTGGTCGGCAGACTTACTCCCCTCCACTTCCAAACTGATGTTCAAAGTCAGCTGATGGCTATGATTGCTTTTATAATTCTTATATGATGTGCGGGGGAAGTTTTTTATACAGAGGGTGGTGGGGGCCTGGAATGCACTGCTAAGTGAGGTGGTTGAGGCAGAAACGTGAGAGACATTTAAGACTTATCTGAATAGACACATGAACAGACGGGGAATAGAGGGATATAGGCGGTTGGTCGAGATAGGACAACGTGTTTGGTGCAGGCTTGGAAGGCCAAAGGACCTGTTCCTTGCTGTACTGTTCTTTGTTCTTTGTTGACTCTCATCTGCAATATAGACAGCTCGAGAGACCGAATCCATCCCTCATTGAACATCCATCCCTGAACAAGCAGCTAGTGCACAATTATCAGCAAACAGGTCATCAGCCTGGAGACCTTGCACTTTGTTTGGAGTGGTCTTGGATTGAGTAGCTTCCCATCATGGAAGGTATCAGAGAGCATGATGGAAAAAAACATGCTGGCCAGGGTGGTGCTAGCCGGCAGCCACCCCGTAGTGACTGAGAGTGGGCCAAAGACTCAATATCATCCAGGACTGTGTACAGTTTTGGTCTCCTTATTTAGGAAATAGACATAGTTGCATTGGAAGCAGTGCAGAGAAGGTTCAAGCAATTGATTCCTGGATGAGCCCCAATCCATCTCCTTGTTTGGTCCAAAAACCAAATTCAAACTGAATCCAATTCATGGTCCCCACAAGAGAGACAAACAAGATCCAAGCATTGCACCCTAACTTGGGCTTGATCTGAGGCTTGACCTTAAGTGTTTGTGTACCCTGATCTTGCGCACGCAATAAATCTAATCCCAGTTAATAAAAAAGTCCCATAATCTAGACCCATATCGTGGAACAAGAACAAGCTGGGGTTTCCCATTAATGTTTGAATAATATTGTGATGATTGCAGAGCAGCAATGCTGGAACTGTGTAAGAATTTGTGAATGGCCTGAAAAGGATTAATATTGGAACATATCAAAGCCAAGGAACCGGCAGAATGCGTGGCATTGGATTTCGCGTTTAGCTGAAATAAGTGCCAATGGAAACGCGGGATTGGATTGCAGTATTAAACCTTAGAGTATACTGCCAGACACGCGACTCTTCTTCTAATTCCGGCAGATGGTCAACACTAAGGAATTAACATTGAGTTTAGAAGTGGGATGCGAGGGTGTTTCAAGGATGTTTGGGGCTGTTTGCGGGGTTAGGCTGAATGAGAGTTCACAGCTGGAGTGGATGCGATGCCATTCATTGACAAATCCCTGCAGGCGTGTGTGTGAGAGAGAAGTAAAAGTGAAGACGGTGAATGGGGTTCCAAAGTACATTCCTGAAAAGCAACCTCTATTTTCGGCGCTTGAGTCCCCACTCCGCGCAATCTTAGCTGGAATGTAAAGATGGGCGTTGCTCACCGTCAGTGGTAAGCAATGACTCCTCATGTCCTGCTGTGAGCTTTCCGCGTTGACATCTATTATTTAATATGTGTGACTGCTCTCCGGCCGAAACATGCGCTGCAACATGAACTGTCCACAGGCAAGTTGGACACACTGGGATGGTGGAGAGCGCTGCACCTTAATGGTCATTGCCAGCCGCAGACCCACCTCGCCCTGTGTGCCAACCGATACTTACTCAATGTTTTCTTTTGAAAGTGACATTTCCTAAGACAGCAACTCGGGCCCGGAAGAGAGGAAACCTTCCACACACAAAGAAAAAACACATTGACACGAAAATAATTCCATAAATTCGTGCCTTGACCAAGATTTACTTGGGACTGACATTTTGGAAGGAAACTTTAGATCCAATAGACATTAAACTGAGTGGAGTGTTTAATATTGTAAGAAGTCTCACAACACCAGGTTAAAGTCCAACAAACCTGTTGGACTTTAACCTGGTGTTATGAGACTTCTTACTGTGCTTACCCCAGTCCAACGCCGGCATCTCCACATCGTGTTTAATATTCCCATTGCAGCTTTTGAAACGATGTTCAGTACTCCATCATAACGGTGCAGATATTGCAACAGTGCAAAGGCTGTTTTCATCTGGCCTAATTTGATGTTATAATATTGACAAATATTTCCAAGAAAACGGTACGCTTTGTGTAGCGCGCAAGAAACAATGTTTTTCACTGTATACCAATACATGTGACAATAATGAATCAAAACAAATTGTACTGAACAGTGGCTTAAGCTTCTTTCAACCTATATCTGTTCAGCTTTGTCTGGTCTAAGTAAACGGTATATATATTTTTTATAGGTTGGGCTTTCAGTTATAGCTCCCACATTAAAAAAGGGTGAGGCTTTATCTGCCCTCATAATCTTCTTCCGGCTGTTCAGTGGTCACATGCTTTGCGTTCGGGTCTCTGAGGTTTATCCGGCACCATCCCTCACATTGTGCCCAGCTCCAATTGTGTCTCAACTCCTCTAATCCAAATCTTAAACTTCAAACAGACATCATAGATTTTAAAAATTGAAAGGCCTAAACATATATTTACATTCTGGAGAAGTATTTGTTCACACTAATTCTAGACAAATCAATGTACGCTCACGCTAATTCCAGACAAATAAAAGTCTGAAAGATGTGCTGGTTGGGTGCATTGGCCATACTAAGTTCTCCTTCAGTGTACCCGAACAGGCAGCTGTGGCAACTTGGGGATTTTCACAGTAAATTCATTGCAGTGTTAATGTACATGAATAAATAAAATAAAAAATGTATGTTCACACTAATTATAGACAAATGCATGTATGTTCACGCATGGGCGGCACGGTGGCACAGTCCACTGCACACAGTAGCACTGCTGCCTCACAGCACCAGGGACCCGGGTTCGATTCCCAGCTTGAGTCACTGTCTGTGTAGAGTTTGCACGTTCTCCCCGTGTCTGCGTGGGTTTCCTTTGGATGCTCCTGTTTCCTCCCAAAGTCGGAATGACGTGCTGGTTAGGTGCATTGGCCATACTAAATTCTCCCTCAGTGTACCGAACAGGTGCAGGAGTGTGGCGACTCGGGGATTTTCACAGTAACTTCATTGCAGTGTTAATGTAAGCCTTACTTGTGACACTAATAAATAAAAAAATCTAGACAAATACATGTATGTTCACACTATTTCTAGGCAAATAAAGGTTTGCTGACAGCAGTTCTACACAAATAAAAGGTATGTTTACAGGAGATATGTAGCTGAGATCCTCAAGGGAATTTTAACTCTGAATCTACGTATTTTTCCTCCATGGCATTGGTTGCCCATCCCTAGTTGACCTTGAGAGGGACATATTAAATCCAACCAGAAAAGATGGTATTGTTGAAACAATGCAATTTACCATCGAAAAGCCACTAATTTTCTCAAACTTTATTTGATCCATTATAGTGTCAATTTTTGTGTTTACGAATAAGTGATTTCACAATCCCTTAGAGTTGAAACGGTCTGGCCTATTTAAATAGTTATTGAGTATCTGAATTAAATGGGGGAATAGCAGTCGTTACCTTCAGCATAGGGAGATGCAAAATTGGGTGGCGGGGGGTGTGCGGAACACTTAGATCTGAAAGATCAACGCGGGCCGGATTCTCCCGTCCCACTCGCCACGGGAATATAGCGGGTGGCGGGGGCGAACCATGCAAAGGTCCATTGACCTCGGGCGGGATTCTCCGGTTTTGAGGCGAGCGTGACCGGAGAATCCCGCCCAAAATTTAAATTAGTTTTTGATAGTCTGTGAACATAAGTTAGTTTGAAATCAGAAGGCACCCCATCTGTAGAAGTTGTGATTTAAAAAGGGCGGGGGGGGGGGGGGGTTCTGTGAAAATGCCAGGCAATTGGATGGAGCCACACAGTTCTCAATCGCATGAGGACATTCTCTTTATAATCCATTAGTGCTTCGGGAAACTGCGTTAACAAAAATACCGATTCCAGCGCTTCCTTTTGAAGAAATAGCAATATTTTCTTCGAATAACTGCTCATTTGTTTATCAATTCGGGGGGGGGGGGAGGGGAGATATATATAATATCTGTGTATGTGTGTATAATATACTTTAAATTGTCTTAAATGGAACAATGCGCGCCAGATATTGATACAGAGACAATGCTGGAAAATTCGTTTCTGATGATTGGTACATATATGTTCACACCCTGAACGGCACTTGTTTGGAACATATTAAGAAGTATGCAGTCATCGAACCGTTTAAATACAAATATGTCGGTGCTTTATTTACAAAATCTAACTCAGTAAGGAAACCAAAGCCTCCCCAAACAACAAATACCCTTCTCCACAAGCGTCTGGACCGGTTGTCCCCGGTCAGTTGAAGGTACTGTACACACTGCATTTTTTTTACAGCAGGCATTGACTTGCTCAGATTTTACCAGAACGCCTATGTGGCATCTCCTGTCTGCCTCCTGGCAAGCTGGTTGGTTTGTCTCTGCTATTTAAAAATAAATTGGGCGGAGAACAGTTCAGTTTATTTATTAGTGTCACAAGTTAGGCTTACATTGCAATGAAGTTACTGTGAAAATCCCCCAGGTAGATGTGTCCAGCGAGGCTTCAGGTAAATTGAACTGTTCCCCTCTGTTGCCGCTGGTGATAAGTTTGTCAGTCTACTTCTGAGCTGAAATCTCTCTACCTCCCTTTGAAGCCCTGTTAAGAGATCTGACGTGAACTGCAACCGTTTTACCTTTCTTCATTTAATAAAATATTTGCCGCCATGTGTGTTCCAGGAAGGACAGTGTGACACACAGACTGTGTGACTATTAGAGTAACTGATTAATTATTTATGAGGTCGTTCTGCCTTTAACTTTTCACTGTAGTGCATGTAACTACAACAATGTAACATCAACAATGTCGATTTGATGAGTTATTTTTAAAAAATCAATTTCCAACTCTTTTGCCCATAAATTAGTTAGCTTTCAGCAAAACTACAGAATGACATTGGTGTTAATATAATTTTAAAAGTGAAATTTATTCGGAGACAGCTGATCTCTCTCTCTCCTATCAAGCATTTTAAAGAGAGGATTCGCAGTGTTCTTAAAATGACAACACAAATTATTTAGATTTAAATATTTTAATATGTAAATATTTAGACATCTTGCCTTTATAGTCAGAATAAATATTTTTATCTCGGGGGAATCGAAATGATAACTACAGCTATGAAGATCATAGACTTTCTACAGTGCAGAGGGAGGCCATTGAGTCTGCACGGACTCTCTAAAAGAATATCTTACCCAGGCCCTTTCGCTCACCTCATTCTAGTAATCCCACATATTTATCACGCCAATCCCCCTAATCTGCGCAGTTGGGACACTAAGGGGCAATTTAACATGGCCAATCTACCTAACCTGCACATTTTTGGACTAGGGGATTTTCACAGTAACTTCATTACAGTGTTAGTGTAAGCCTACTTATGACACTAATAAATAAACTTTAAACTTTAAATTGTGGGGGGAAACCGGAGCACCCGAAGGAAACCCACGCTGACACGGGGAGAACTCACTGTCAGTCACCCGAGGCCACAATTGAACCTAAGTCTCTAGCGCTGTGATTTGATTTGATTTGATTTATTCTTGTCACATGTACTAGTATACAGTGAAAAGTATTGTTTCTTGCATGCTATATAAAGCATACCGTTTACATAGAGGGAAAGGAGAGAGAGAGCAGAATGTAGTGTTACAGTCATAGCTAGGGTGCAGAGAAAGATCAACTTAATGTGAGGTAGGTCCATTCAAAAGTCTGACAGCTGTTCTTGAGTCTGTTGGTAGGCGACCTCAGACTTTTGTATCTTTTTCCCGAAGGAAGAAGGTGGAAGAGAGAATGGAGGGGTGTGTGGGTTTCTTAATTAGGCTGGCTGCTTTTCCGAGGCAGCGGGAAGTGTAGACAGATGGGAGGTTGGTTTGAGTGATGGATTGGTCTTTTTCTCGATTTTATTCCAGTGTTCCTCAAGACAGGAGCAAATTCTGAAACTAGTTTGTGTCTGCTAGATCCCTCTGCGCCCTATGCATTTCCATTTTTTCTGATTTCGATTCCCCCCTCCCTCCCCTCCCATCATTCCTACTCCCCCTCTCACCTCCAACAAACGTTAGCACAACTGATTAGCAGGACCTGAGTTTGTTCAGCGACTTGAGCTCCGGATCAGAAAACAACTCCCACCCCCAGCGGTTACAGTGCGGAATAAAACACTCCGGCAATGCAATGCAAGAGCGCACCGCGCCCCAAACCTCCGTTTCTCTCCATAGCCAGTTAACTGGAGCATCTGCGAACGAATTCTTACTTTGAATTGGGTTTAATGAGAAATGAAATAATGTAATAACGCGCCTAATGTCTTCCAGATGGGATTTACTAGCATCGGTTTCGAATCCATGGTAAACAGGTACCAGAATGGTTACACACTCGCAATACTCAATATTGCGTGCATGTTTATAGAAGGAAATTCTTTATATAAAATAAAGAATCCAGCGAGTTGCATCTGGCCCATAAATAGAACAATACAAAGTTGAAACCTAGCAACTACATAAGCATATTTCCCCCTTCAAGTCTCAGTGACAATCAGATCCTCATAATAAATGCTTCATTATATATATATATATATATATATATATATTAAAAAGACTTAATAACATTCCACTTTACTCCAGGAACTCTCCCGGGATCCCGTCACTTCATTCTTACAGTCAAGGACATAAACAGGATAAAATTGTTGTTTTGCAAGTGTTAGTACTCAGGTTTTGGCTGGCGGTTGGGGTTTTCAAGTTTTGCCTGCACGTTTGGTGGGGGGGGGGGGGGGGGGGTGATGCATCGAGGAATCTGTGGAGGTTCGGTCCAGCGATTCATGTCGAAGCGGTCATTATCCATAAGGAACACGGGTCGAATCTCTCCAACACCTCTCTCCCCCCAGCCCAGGCTAAACAGTGTGAAAAGTGGGACACTCATTTATTTCAATCATTAAGCGCTTTTCACACAAACCCTTGCCCCCCCCCCCTCCCAAACGCACACAATCAACGCGTGTTTTGCTTCCCAGCAAACGGGTATAGCCATTGACAAGAATGTGCCTAATAAAGTGTGTGGGTCCTTCTCAGACACATAACATTTAGAGGGAAATTCACCCACCCCGGTTTAAACCAAGGCACACTGGCTTGCAGGCTGGAGTTACATATTTTTTTGTTTTAAAAAATATATAATTGTGCTTGTGGCAAACAAATACATTTATTGCCCGCAAATTTGGCTACAGATAAGGCTGATTCTTTTATCAAAATTTCCGCAGATAAATTTTAATTTGCAAATTGTCGTTAAAATGAACGGAGGAAAGATTTCGAGCTTTTTGTTTCAACCAGACTTTCGCTTCCATCACTTACACACATTTTAGTTCAATTAATTTGCCTGGAACCTCGTTTGTATTCTTTAAAAAGTGATGGGAAACGAGACAACATTGAGACACAGGAGTCAAAGCCTGTGGAATCATTAATCAACAATGGTTGATAAAGGCAATTGTATCAACGGCATCCCCTCCAGAAATTGTTTATAAATAAGGCGGCAGGGGTGTTTGTTGATACATTAAACATCTGCCTCGTGTTTTCTTTGCTGAATTTAGAGATCAGAATAATTTTAATTGAGTTTAGTGGACTGCGAGTTTTCTAAAGTTCGTTCAATTCCCAGGTTTGTTTTGACCCAGGGAGAGGAACAATAAAAATCATCTGTCTGTCAATACGATGAACCTTTAAACGCTTTCGCGGCGATTGTTTCCTCGGAATGTGCTAAACAGCCATAATGTGCCTGCAATTTTGTTCCGGAGAGGCCGCCCGGGGCGACAGTGTGGCGTCGGGATTCCCCAATTCCTTGTGTTGACAAACTGCAGCGTCAAGTCGGCGAGTTTAACACAGGTCCCATTAATCTCTACTGGCCACGAATTTACCTTCCAACTGTGACTCTTCCCTGCCAGTGGAGAGAGAGAAAGCCCTCTGAACTCCCCTATCCAGCCCCCTCTGATGTAGAGTGTTTCCCCTAATCGCCTACCAGGAAAGCTAGCGATAGGTAATTTTATCGTTCCCATTCCTGCACCCTGATCATCGATTAGTATGCAAACACACATACACAAACACAAATGCTTATTCCCAACATCAGTGGCAGCAAGACACATTGTAGTGTCCGAGCGCTCCTCTAACCTCCCAAGTTTTGCGGGATTTATTTCTGATTTGTTTTTCTTGGAAAACAAACATTCAGGTTTTTATAATATTAAATAAATTCTACTGGGTCAATTTTGAAACAGAGAGATAATTGAACCGGGGCTCTGCTGTTAATCTGCGCACTGAATAGGAGGGTCAATTTATTTCCCAAAGCGATTAATAAGTTCCTCAATGGCGTGCTTGAAACTCTGAAGTAACGAAGACCCCTTTGAACCAGCAGAAGCGGTTAATGCGCAAAGCCTTTGTTTGATTTCTCTCGAGACAAACATGTAGATTGCTGACTTTATTTCGGGCACGCACGGTGAAACTTTCGAGGTGCGGCAATGAATAGCGAATCGTGCGGTGGGCAGGGAGATTTGGATGGATGAGGGGTAGAAAGATGGGTGCATATTTGTGACTCAGATCCGTATTTCATTAACGGGAAGTCTCGGTTTTGTGCAACAGTTTGTGTTCATCTAGTTTACATTTAAAAGAAAAAAACAGCTGTCTGTGCCAACGGTGTCAAGAAAAATATGCACATTAATAACCGCAGTACTCCAAAAGTGACTCCCATTGTATTTTGTACATTTAATGTTTCGTTTTTTTCCAACGCGTGCAGTAAGATGCACTGAATCGGGTAGTTGGTCGTGGCAGAAGGTAGGCTTTAGAAGCTCAAAGATCTAACATTAAGTATTATCAAATGCATACATTATATTTTTCGATGTTGGCTTTTTACTATAGAGGTCAGCATGCTAGCATTCTGAGTGGGATGTCGAGTGGAGTATCAATCTGAGGCGGTGTATATATTGTTACACTGTATTACCCACAAGGGGCGCGGTTGACTATGGTTTGAGCGCCAGCGTTCCGTCTCCAACGCAAGTTTAAGTTTTAGGTTTATTTATTAATGTCACATGTCGCCTTACACTAACACTGCAATGAAGTTACTGTGAAAATCGAGGTGATATTCTGGCTGAGATATTGTCCATGGTGAAGTTATTATCGCAAGTTCAATCAACCTATTATTAAAGACAATGGAATGGGGTAAAAAAAAACAAAAGCACAAATGAAACACATTTAATGCGTTGTTATATTTTAAGAGCGCGGGTCAGATTAACTGCAATGAATAAATCCAGGATTTATTTTGTCCTGAAACCGTGATGTGATTTAAAAGGCAGAGCGAAATCCATTCGTATTGTTTCTTCCTCGATATTCTCTCTCACTGTGTGCCCCGCAGAGTTTGTGACTGAGATTATCTGGCGTTGAATTCTCACGCTCCTTGGGGTGAAGATATGGAATGAGTGATAATTTAAACTGAAATAATTTGAGGAAAACAGAAAAAAAATCGGATTACATGAAAAATAAAGTTGAATTCAGGGCGCGATCATCTATCTGAAGGTAACACTCGACATTTCAATTTTACATGAGACTGATTTGGAACTGTCACAGACCGCAGCTTTTCCAGCAGTCACTGTATCTTTAGTTTGTTGTGGGGTGTCAGTAAGAAATGCATTATATTTCTAGTCTATGAGGAGTAGAAATCTTTCTAGTCCAATGATGTGCAGGTTAGGTGGATTGGCTATGCTAAATTGACCCTTAGTGTCAGGGAGATTAGCAGGGTAAAGGTGTGGGGTTACGGGAATAGAGCCTGGACGGGGATTGTGGTCGGTGCAGACTCGATGGGCCGAGTGGCTCCTTCTGCACTGTAGGGATTCTCTGATTAACATCGTTCTTCCAATCAGGTGGGGGGGGGGGGGGGGGGCTGGTTTCCTGAAGCAAACTGTGGTCTAAACCCAGAACAATTCCAATCCCTAGGACATAACGGTACTGTGAACAATACTGAAAATTACATTTGCCATCCAGAGCATTGTAAAGTATAGCAAGAATGCAGCGGAGTAACCAGTAGGCTAATACATTCGGGGGCACGGGTTCAAACCCCGTGGGAATTTAAATCCAGTTAATCAAATCCGGAATGATAAAGCGAGGTGATCACAACAACCATGGTCCATCACCAATCACTTGGAGGGTGCCATCTGGCCTACTCGCCATATGATTTGGCCTCAGCTGAATTGTAATGGAGGATTGGGGGTGTACACACTTTAGGAAAAGGGAAGGTATTGGACAGGGTGCTAAAAGGATTCAGGAGAAGGGTTCCAGCGTTCAGTTGTGTTGATAAATTGGAAACATTAGGACTGCTTTCCTGAGAGCAAAGGATGAGGGGAGATTAGATAGAGGAAGTAGATAGAGAGAAACTGTTCCCACTGGGCATATATTTAAATTAATTAGCAAAAGAGATGAGGAGAAACTGTTTTCTGCAGCGCCTGAATGTGGTGGGGGCAGGTTCAAAAGGGAATTAGAGTGTTATCTGGAAAAAGAGGAATGTTCAGGGTTATGGGAGAATATGGGGTTTGGTACTTGGTGAGTTGCTTATTTGGAGAGCTGGTGCAGACACGATGGGCCAAATGGTCTCCCTCTGCGCCACAACAATTCAGTGACTCTTTGAACCTTAACTTAATAAGCCAATCAGTTCACCAGATGCTGGCCTTGCCCCATAGAGATACAGAGGGATTGGATTTAATGTATCTCTCTGGTCACTAATGATTAAATCACAAATTGTTACAGTTTCGGAGGCCATTCAGCCTACCAGGCCTGCAATGTCACAATCAATAAGCAATTTGAGTGCCATTCTCTTGACTTCTCCCCAAACATTGTTCCTTTTTAAAAAATGTTGGGATCTGTAAAATATCATGAAAACTTGACCCCATGTGGTTTTAAGGCTAGATACTATAAACTCCCGAAGAAAAAAAAGAGCTACTGCTATCACACCACACTGATTGCAAATTTCAATACAAATAATTTAACACATCTTTCAAAAAGAATTAAACAGATATCATTTCTGTAAAACTAAATAATTCTCCTGGTAAGATTTAAAACTGAAACACACTACAAGCTTGAGGGGTGTTCCAGCTTTTCTTAAACAAGGGCTACCTGGATGTCTATCAAATGGCTCCAGGGTCACATATAAAGTTATATTCAATCTAAAAACAGTCCTTTCCAAAGCTCCTTGCCCAATAAATTCATCCATTGTAAATCAACAGATAATGCAACTGCAAATAGGAATGAATTGCCGAGGGTTGAATTACCAGGGCTTAGGGTCACAGATTGGATAGCACTGTTTCAGACAGAAATTAAATTGGTCTTTCTATTAAAGGAGTTAAAAGACACTGGGAACAGTTTTTAATTCCTTGCCTCAGTTTATGAGAAATCGCAATCTGACCATTTTGACCTTCAATGTATTTGTGTGGCAGGCAGTAAACAACTTCACAATGAGAAAATCTTTAACAAATTCCCAAATAAATTGGTATTCCATCCTTCAGTGATCCTCGGTTTTTGTATACTGCATGGAGTTTATGGAGTTCAAATGTACTATTATCAGCAAGATTGAAATGGCACATAGTAAAAAGCATACACCAGGATAGGACTTCAAAATTGCCTTTAATTATGTGCAACTTGACAAATTGTGCTCAACACAAAATGTGACCCAAGAAACTGTGGAGCATCCTCTCTGTAAAAGCCATTAGTAGATTGGTATTGTGTGTACTTACCAAAATTAACTTAGCCACTTTAACATGATACATTTTATTTCAACAATGAATCCTTCTCTTTCTATCTTTCAGTGTGCTAAGTTCCATGCTAATGAAGATACACAATGAAGATAGGAGGGCATTGAACCAAAATCTATTGTCAGTAAACCTTAAATGTGCATCTCAAATTTTAAATTTATTTATTAAGTGTCACAAGTATGCTTACATTAACACTGCAATGAAGTTACTGTGAAAATCCCCTAGTCAGCACACTCCAGCACCTGTTCGGGTACACTGGAGGGAGAATTTAGTATGGTTGATGCATCTAACCAGCACGTCTTTCAGGCTGTGGGAGGAAAGCAGAGCACCTGGGGGAAACCAACGCAAGCCTGGGAGAACGTGCAGACTCCATACAGACAGTGACCCAAGCCGGGAATCGAACCTGGGTCCCAGGTGCTGTGAGACAGCACTGCAAACCATTGTGCCACCGTAATTAAAAGTCAGCAAGTTTAAAACTAAAACTGAATATAATGCAGAATCAGACCCATAGTCACTTCCTGTAGGGATTTGTTTTTAGTCAGTTATTCTATAAAACATGGAACAAGGTATTTATCATACAACCCGCTCACAAAATAAAAACACAAGCTACATCGCGAGTTGCTAGCTTCAATGCACATACGAACTAGGAGTAGGCCATTCAGCCCCTCGTGGCTTGTTCCTTGAATATTGTCAAAATAATTCTCCCTAATAATCTCATTATTAAAGTTCAAAGTAATTAAAATTTCTTTACAAATAATATTGTACGGCTGATACATGTGTTTGACTTGATGCTGGATGCAAGATGCTTTAGTATCACACAAAAAAAAACAAGATAGCAACTTGACAAGCCGTTTTTAATAAAAATTAGAAACCTCAAAGTACAGATGTAAAGGAAAACAGAAATATTTAATTCCATTAAGCATCCTTCCAGTCATTTCTTAAAAAGTTCCCATACATTCATTGCCTCGAGTCAACAGATCTTTACCTCAGTCTGCGAATACATTCACATTGAAAATACACACATTTGAAGAAGCCTTGTATTTCAGGTAACCTCACTCTTCTCTGGCATAAAATTGCAGCTTTTAAATCACATAAAGGGGAGGGTGGGAAACAAAATGCAAAATATTCCACTCTGGAGGCAAGTTTCCTCTGGGATGTCATACTTGCAATTATTTATATAAAAAAAGGTCTACAATTCTCCCAGTGCACAGAGGAAAGTTTCTCCAGCACTATTCATAAGTCAACAAAAGGGTGCGAATAAAAAACTCGAGACAAAAGGTCTTGCAACGTGAGTAAATCTATTTCTCATTGACATACAGCAACTATCTCCAATCAAATAACATGGTTTATTGCTGCTTAAATACCAAGCAGTGTAAAATATTCAAATAGAAATTTTTGATACAAAGGCTAATTAACAATGCAAGCCTGTGCACCGTCGCATCTTTCAATAAAACTACATTTTTTGAAAAGCATATAGTATTGACATCATTTTATGAATAGAGGATTTCTCAAAAAATGGTGTTCTGTCAAATATATTATTTAAAAAATTAATTTTGTTGCAGTCAATGTCTCAAATAGCCAAGTTTTTCACCGCTTCCCTGTTACTGTTATACAGTAAAATCTGTAAACTCCACAGTTGCTTGATGGTCAGATTTCCTGCGCAGCTGGTTGCATATTGAAGCTATTTTTCTTACCATCATTTTCAGTAAAACCATAGAACATCAGATTGGTTATGTTGTTTTAAAAAAGTCCAAATCAAATGCTATAGAAACAGGGAAAGCCTTTGTACATTGCACTAAGGTCCCCGATAGTGAAAGTATAACATCCTTTTTCAAAAAAAGGACACAAAAAAGTGAGACTGTGCAACAAATTCAGTGGGGAGATTTCTAGGATAATTAGTTAACCTGTCCTGATGAGTGCACGATGAAAAGCTTCAACAGCATGTCTCTTTTTTCAGCAGTACTCTAAATTCTGTGCTATCAAGCGACAATTAGTTAGTTCTTAAATCTTTGCACTAAAATATGCAGTAGATTCAAAATAAGTTTCAGTGCATTAAAACAGAATGAGGACTGGAGATGGTTACATTTGGATTTCTTTATTTGTTTTTAAAAAATCCCTGCATTATAGTCAGTATTACTACATTTGAATCTTGCATAAAGCATCAAAATGAAGCCGTAAAGCAGGACATTCGGTTCCCAAATAGAACTGTAGTGAAATGAATGGGTTTATTATTTGTCATGGGCCATAGGGTACCAAGACATGCAGCATTCTAGGGCATATCTCACTGCTTCTACTCCAAGTACCATGAGGATGGAATCAATAATGATGGACTGGGGTTCCCCGGTTAAAAAAGTAAAAAAAGTTTATTTATTAGTCACAAGTAGGCTAACATTCACACTGTAATGAAGTTACTGTGAAAATCCTCCAGTTGCCACACTCCGACGCTTGTTTGGGTACACTGAGGGAGAATTTAACATGGCCAATGCACCTTGCCTGCACATCTTTGGACTGTGGGAGGAAACCGGAGCATCCAGAGGAAATCCACGTAGATACGGGGAGAATGTGCAAAGTCCACACAGATAGCGACCTAAGCCAGGAATCAAACCCAGGTCCCTGGCGCTGTGAGGCAGCAGTGCTAATCACTGTGCCGCCCATATATGTGATTTCGTAAATTTGGGGAACACAATGCAATTTGTAACTCGAGAATGCGGGACCTAATTTTTAGATCTGTCAGTTCACCAGAAGTTAAGTTAGGGTTGCCTTCACTTCAACTTCTTGTTACTCCCTCCCTAACAGCAACATGGATGTACCTACAGCACAGGATCTGGAGCAGTTCAAGGCAGCTCACCACCACCTTCTCAAGGGCAGTCAGGGATGGGCAATAAATGCTGGTCTAGCCAGTGATGCCCACATCCCATGAATGAGTTAAAAAACCTTCAACTACAAAAAGTTTATTCTAGTGTCTTTTGCCAAACTTCAAAATTGCATCGAAAGCTAAATTCCTCAAACTCAAGGCCCAGCAGTGCCATAACAACCTTTTAATTGGAGGATGGACACACTCGATTAGAATAAAACCCTGTTTATACTATTGACAAAGAGAATTATAAAAATTAATTAGTCCCTTCCGCATTTCATGACAACCAGTCAATATGAGGCTCAAAATTGAGAAAGGGAAGCTTTGCTCTGTGCGCGCCATGTGAAAAAACTATAAATGAATTAGAACCATAGAAACTAGAAGCAGGAGTAGGCCATTTGGCCCTTCGACCCTGCTCCACCATTCATTTTGATCATGGCTGATCATAGAATTCAATATCCTGATGCCCCCCCTTCCCCCCCATATCCCTTTAGCCCAAAGAGCTAAATCTAATTTCTTCTTTATAAACACATTACTATTTTGCTAAACAAACATCGGGCACATACCAACCCGGATTTCCTGCAAAATTATTTTCCTTCAAATTATGACAGGTGGAATATCAGAAGCTGGCAAGTGCAGAGAGGAAATCTTTGGCCAATGTGTTCTCCAAAGAACCAATTTGACAACTGTAGAAGAATGTGCGTGGGAGGAAACAAGATGACTTTGAGCCTATGATTCTCAAAGCTTCCCATCATTGGGGGGTGCTCCTATCTCATTCTGTAGTCTGCGGTAGACTAATTGATGGAGACTGGTTGGTTGCTAACAGCCAGTCAACAACTCCATTATTGTTGCATCATACAACAACAGGATTGTAAGCAATTCCTATGTTCTTAGTATAAAACCTATACTTTGCGAATGTTATATACAATCTATCAACAAAAGATGTAAAAAAATAAACTTATTCAAGGCTAACTAAAACTTTATTTAAAAATTAATCTAAAATGCGATCCCCCCGCCCCACAATGTCATCTTATTTTGCATCCAGGGGCTAGATTTTCAGAAAGCTGGAATACATGATAGCAGCAATTGTCAGAGAAATATAGAATAAACTTATATATACAGAATAGTCAATTAAGATAATTCAACAATGAACCCCTGTGCAAAAGAGCAATTACCTACTTACAATTCAACTAATATCTTACTTATAGCAACATTTAGATTTACATTTTTTAAAAGAGTCTGTAAACAGCACTGAAAAGATCATCCTATGCTTTGATAATAAATGTTTATGATGAATTGAGTCATTGAAAAGTGGCTTCCTGAACATTCCCCACTATTCTTTGAACGTATTATTTGTATTTCTACAGCACAGTACTGAAAAACCAAGTCACGATAAATCTTCAATTAGATTTCCATGACTGCCTTGAATGTTCAACTCCCTGGGCTGATGCAGAGAATTCTCAGATCAGTGTTTTGGCCAATGGTTTTATATACGGAAGCAGGCTTTGCAAAGCAGCAACCATTGTCCATCACTACTGCTTCTCAAGACTACTATATTGTGTCAGTTGATATCTTCTAGCATTTGCCTTTTCAACTCAACCCTTACGCTGGTGTGATTAGCATGTGCTGCAATCAATACAGCTTAATGTGTGTGTGTGTGTGTGTGTCTGAATCTTAAAAATACTAGGAAAAGCGAAGGCGAGGGTACTGATGAGTTGAATCATTCTTCCCTCTCCAATTTTTGTACAATGCAATAGAGCTCAAATTTTCCTGCCCCCAGGAAGGCAGGCTGGGAGGACAGGGGTGGGTAACAAAATAAGGGTCATGTCTGAACAACCCTGAAAGCACTCTCACCACCGGGGAGCTTTCCCTGGAGTGGCTTGTGATGTTGATCAGTTGCCCGCTGCATGGAGCTGGGCAGCTGACTTACATCTTGAAGACTCCAATTAGGGGTGATTTTGCAATCTTGCCGACATTTTGCCAGTGATAGAATGGCACTCTGCTGTGTGCGAAGGCTGCCAGCTCATTAGAGGTGGCCTCCCGGGCTAATGGTGGAGGGGTGGGCGGTCAAGGTGGGTGGAGGTTCTGTGCTCCAATACTGATGCTGCAGGCAGGATAGGCTACACCCCTGGTCTACAGATCTACCTGGAGGGGTTTCCTCTTCATTTTGTGCGGGTTACTGGCTTCCATATAGAAGCACCCATGCCGCCCCCAACCTGCTTGAGCAGCATTCACTTCTAGTGGCGGGTCTGCTAAGACGCTGGTCCATTGATCAGGCCGGCAGCACTGGGAGCCAACCCATGATATTTAATTGGACAGCAAGCCCAGTTGCTTTTGGGTAGATTGCTGACCCTGTCTCTGCTGTCAACAAGTGCAGGCTGAGAACCCCGTATTTGGTCTTGACATGGGAATCCCAAAGCGCTGGATAAAATTCAATCCTTCTAGCTCAACACAAACCACATAAACTTTCTCCCTAATTTTACAGCAGCTAGCCTGTCTCGCGAGTGGGAGGTTTTCCATTTTCTCACACATCTGAGTTGATATTGCTTGGCTGTTGCTCAATGTGGGTCAAATTATGGTCATTTCGTGCTGCATCGTGGTTACAGAGGACAAGGTTGAAGCTGCCAAAACCCATGTTACATAGAACCACTTCAGCCAACCAAAAGACTAGCACTTATTAGCTTAATCTGGGTAGAATTCCATGTTCCAGAGAAAATATGGTGTCTTCACCAAATATACTACCCTAAATATTATTTTTCCATTAGCCTGTTGGTGCACTGTGTCTTTCATGCTTCAAAACAGTAATATATCTACTTTACAGATTAAAGTGTACTGATCATAAATGGCCAGGAAACCAGAACGATATTGGGTTCTCATTATGGAATTGGAAGCATATCACATGGAAAGAAAACAGTGAGCATTTTCAGTGCATTATAGAAGGGCATTACAAAAAGGTCATTTTGGACCCTTATCCCACCTCAGCCTGTATTCTTTTCTTAAATCAAATAGCTCTACACCACATAAATCACTCCCTGATGGGATATTTATCAGCGACATGTGCAGGAACTATAATCCAGGTGCTAAAGTACCAAATTATGTTTTGCCTTCCTCCTTGATTGCAGGAGTACCATGCCTTGCATGTACATGTGGTTAATGGAATCTACGTATAGCCTGATAGAGCATCAATGGACAGTTTAGCATAGGGATCTGGGGAATAGACATTTGTGTCTGAAATTTTTGCTGCGTAAAAAATGATCTTTAATATTTTCAAAAATCAGTTTTTAATCCTCATCCAACACATCTCTCTTCCTTCTCAGATTGACACCATGTGGAAGTGTAGGTTCTGGGAAGGATGGCTGCTTTTTGATGCCTTGCCTGTGCAATCATTATTCACTCACGGGGCTTGATTGAGACTGCAGGAAGGCTATTTGACTGCATTGGGCATCGCAGTCAAGTCTCACTCAACAATTGCTGTGCGCTGAACCAGGGAAAATCTGGCTGATTTGCCCCTAGCTAGCTTAAGGTTACTGAAGCCAATGTTAATGCTCACGTTCACATCATGGCCGAGAACAGCTAACCCGGCACAGAACAAGCATTGAACTTGGAACCCTTTATGACTCTGGATGATTTGGCTACTCACTGAATAAGGTGATTTTCTTGCATCCAACAGGAACCAACTTAAATACCGACTGGCTTAAGTGCTGAGCTGGATTTTGCATGGTCATTGCGGTGTCTCCTGTGGGAGGATGGTGGGGAGGGGGAAGGAGAGAAAGAGGGGCACGTAAAGTAGGGTGGCTGCCAGCCCCACCACCTCCCTGCTCACCGCAAGAATTCCCACACATAACACAGCAGGTGGTTGGTGGCACAATCAACATCTCACCAGCCATATTTAACAAATAATCAAAGGTCACATGAGCTTTTTAAACCAGCCAATTGACCCCGATAATATGCTGCCCAGGCCATAACAGTAGGCATGGGCAGTCGGATGGGAAGGAAGGAGGGCTATCAGAAGGTGCCCTTTGCACATGGGGGGGGGGGGGGGCGGGTTAGTACTTCTTTTTCATCCTATCTGCCTGCTCGCCAAATCCCAAGATCCCCCCGCTTCCCTAAACTGCTCAAAATCTTCCCTGTCCAATACCTCCAGACTTGCCTTGCTTCTGGATCTATTATGCTTTCTTCACGAGCTCGCTTGCAGTCCTGGCAGTGCCCACTAATGCACTCTTACTGCTGGAGTTGCTGCGCACCCCCCCTCCCCCCCGCCCCTCTCAAGGGGGGGACTTGCTCCCTCCACAGTAAGGGGTGGAAGGCCCACTTGCAGGCTCACCCACAGCATGGGGTGGGGCTGGCGAGCAGCAAGTCAGCTCTATGCTGTCTTTGCTGCCCCTCACTGTAATATGCAGCCCACTATATTCGCAAATTTGGTTCGAATGATCATCTCCACTTGCTAATGTGCTAATATCTCAAGATAACTTCCTATTAAAATACGATGAAAAGCTAAGGTAAAGTATATGTTTATAGAGAAGAAAGCTGAGGAAAAATGTGTTTTAAGAAGTTTTAAAAGGATTTCATAAAAATTACTAATCATTCAAGCACTCTTTAAACCAGCACACACAACTTGATAAAGTTTCAAAGATGTTTTGATAACAGTTAAAATAGTGTTCTTTCATGACAGGATACTAAATGTGAAAATAGATCTTCTGTAAGTATAATCTGGGTAGCAGATCACCCCATAGAAAAAAGGGATTGGTATTCTAACTACCTCCTATGTCAAAGACTGCATAACAAAGTGCTTTTTTTTGCTTCTATAACATAAAAGATCTAACTCAACAAAGAGAAAATAGTCACCTAATTTGTACAGAGAAAAATCTTTTAGTTAAAATACTTCACAATAAAATTATATGATTATAAATCTCTTATTTTGCAATATTTACACACATTACATGCATTAAAAAAGGGGAAGAAAAAAAAAGAATTGGGGGTTCATAGTCCCACTTAATTTGTAAACCCAACCACCAATTTCTAATGCTTTTGTAGTCCTTATACTTTTCTGCCAGTTTTAAATTAATCGCTTTCCCAAACTGCTGCATCAGACCATTGGCACTACTATATGCAACTCATGATAACTAAAATAATATAAAACATAAACTGGTATTCAGTTACCCAAAGTGCTAACAATGGCAAGATGGAATGCAGAAAGGATCTGATTGTCCACAGAGGTCACAATGGCCAGCACTAAAATAATCCTCGTGTTTACAACAAAGGCCAATATACTTCATTGTGCAACTTTATAGATTTGACCTTCATGTTCTGCAAGTGTTGTTAACGGTGCTTTTAGGCAGCCACATGACCAACAAGGTAGATATTGTCGTATAGATGTCCTACAAAATCCTCACTAATATTGTGGGCAGCCCGACGAGTGTTCCGGATGAACTCCCGCTTGGACATCTTGTTCTTCACGTGCGGACTATTCAAATCGATGGACAGCAGGATCAAAGAATAGCAAAGTACATAAACAGCATCTGTATAAAAGAAACAGAACTTGTAGTAAATTAGGTAGACATTAGATAGGATTATCCAAATTGTACTGAACTGCTGTCTTGCTAATGACAAGTTTGAGCAGTTGGATCTATAGAATCTATAGAAGCAGTTTAAGCAAAGGTTGATTTTTCCGTTTAGCTGACAGATGCTACCTGTTCACTTTGGCAGTGGAAGTCAGATTCCAGTTATTTAGCTTATTGACACTTTTAAAATTTACCAGAGAATTTAACAAAAAAAAATTGTCACTTCCGCGAGAACTATATCAGAGCAAGAATAAGTTGGAAGACTTAACTGAAAGAAATGGCTGAGGTAATAGCAGATGCGTTAGTAGTAATTTATCAAAATTCGCTGGACTCTGGGGTAGTGCCGGCTGACTGGAAAACAGCTACTGATACGCCGCTGTTTTAAAAAGGAGGTAGACAAAAGGCGGGTAACTACAGGCCGGTTAGCTTAACGTCCGTAGTTGGGAAGATGCTAGAGTCCATTATTAAAGAGGAAATAACAGAGCACCTGAATAAGAATGGTTCGATCAAGCAGACGCAGCATGGATTCATGAAGGGAAAGTCGTGTTTGACGAATCTACTGGACTTTTATGAAGATGTCACTCGTGCGGTTGACAGAGGGGAACCGGTGGATGTGGTGTTTTTAGATTTCCAGAAGGCGTTCGACAAGATGCCTCACAAAAGGTTGCTGCAGAAGATTGGGGTACATGGAGTTAGGGGTAAGGTGTTGGCGTGGATTGGGGATTGGCTATCTAACAGGAAGCAGAGAGTTGGGATAAATGGGTGCTTTTCTGGTTGGCAGTTGGTGACCAGTGGCGTGCCGCAGGGATCGGTGCTGGGGCCTCAATTGTTTACCATTTACATAGATGATCTAGAGGAGGGGACTGAATGTAGGGTATTCAAGTTTGCTGATGACACGAAGGTGAGTGGGAAAGCGAATTGCATGGAGGACGTGGAAAGTCTGCAGAGAGATTTGGATAGGCTGAGCGAGTGGGCGAGGATCTGGCAGATGGAATATAACGTTAGCAAATGTGAGGTTATCCACTTTGGAAGAAATAATAGTAAATTGGAATATTATTTAAATGGAGAAAAATTACATCGTGCGACTGTGCAGAGGGACCTGGGGGTCCTTGTGCACGAATCGCAAAAACTCAGTCTGCAGGTGCAGCAGGTGATCAAGAAGGCGAATGGAATGTTGGCCTTTATCGCGAGGGGGATAGAATATAAAAGCAGGGAGGTCTTGCTGCACTGTACAAGGCACTGGTGAGGCCGCAACTGGAGTACTGTGTGCAGTTTTTGTCCCCTTATTTGCGAAAGGATATATTGGCCTTGGAGGGAGTGCAGAGAAGGTTCACCAGGTTGACACCGGAGATGAGGGGTGTAGCTTATGAGGAGAGATTAAACAGATTGGGTCTGTACTCGTTGGAGTTTAGAAGGATGAGGGGTGATCTTATAGAGACATATAAGATAATGAAGGGGCTGGATAGGGTAGAGGTGGAGAGATTCTTTCCACTTAGAAGGGAAACCAGAACTAGAGGGCACAGCCTCAAAATAAGGGGGGGGGCCGGTTCAGAACAGAGTTGAGGGGGAACTTCTTCTCTCAGAGGGTAGTGAATCTCTGGAATTCTCTGCCCATTGAAGTGGTGAAGGCTTCCTCGTTGAATATGTTTAAATCACGGGTAGATCGTTTTCTGATCGATAAGGGAATTAGGGGTTATGGGGAGCAGGCGGGTAAGTGGAACTGATTCGCTTCAGATCAGCCATGATCTTGTTGAATGGCGGGGCAGGCTCGAAGGGCCAGATGGCCTACTCCTGCTCCTATTTCTTATGTTCTTATGGATGTTAGGCTGTTCCTTTTCCCAGGGGTTAGTGAGCCTCTGGAATGTGTTGCCAACTGGTCTAATGGGTGCCGACTCTGTGTGCCTTTAAAAAGGAAGGTGTTGTGGTTCTTAACTGGGCCAGAGAGCAAATGCATCATACAGAAGGCAAGCGTTGGGTCCATCGAGCCTGTCAGGCACAAATGCAATGCCTTCAGCATCATAATGTCAGCCAAAAGCCATGCAATCTCCGGAGACAAGAAAATAGGAGACTATTCTATCCTGATGGGTGTTGTACCACACAAAACCTACAACTGCATTTAAATATCAGCTTTAATGTCATCCCAAGGCACTTCATTGAAGCATTACCAAACAAAGTTTGTTACTGAGTCATGCAACATTACGACAGGTGACCAAATGAATGACCATAAAGTAGCTTAAAGGAGGAGAGAGAAATGGATAGGTTTAGGAGGGAACTCCACAGCTAAGGACTTAGCAGCTGAACGCATAACGCACCAGATGCTATCATTCATGAAAAACAAACCCTAAAGGATAGGTTCACACTTCCAATGGGGAGTAATGTTCACAAGGAGGGTATTGCAGAAAATTGAGCATTTACAGTATGTGATTTTCGGTCAAGCCTTTTAAGTGCTCAAAATTTCATAGGCGTGTGTCCGAGATGTACTTCTTATGAGCCCTACTTTCCATGAGCAGTGAGGAACTGAACCTTATATATCTTCACAGGTACACACAGTTGAAGAGAGTTAGCTTATCCAAATTCAGAAGCACAGAATCAAATAGCACAGATGGAAACTTCTTGCCTCTCCCTGCTGGTCCCAAGTCCTTGAAAGAGCCAGTCTATTGATCTCACTCCCTTGCTTTTACAAATTTCCCCCTGATCCACATCTTAAATGAACAGTACAAAATGCGACTCATGGGAAGGGAATTTTCTAACAGTCACCACACTCATTAGTTCATTATGAGAAGGACGTGCTTGGAGACATTCTAACAATGCAATAAAGCACTAACTAAATACAAAGAACCAGGCTGTGTATTCAAACATTTTTTTTTAAAACATTAAGTAATTGACACTACTCATAAAAATAGACACAAGGTAATACCACCAGTAGCTTAAAATGATGGCATAAGTTAAAGGCATAAATTAAAACAGTTTAGCATCTGGACCATGAGAAGCATTAAAATCTGGGTCCCGGATGTCAGGTGAAAGGCGAAGATGAGTGTCCTTAATATAAGTTTATTTATTAGTCACAAGTAAGGCTTACATTAACACTGCAATGAAGTTACTATGAAATTCCCGAGGCGTCACACTCCGGTGCCTGTTCGGGTCAATACACCTAACCAACGCGTCTTTCAGACTGTGGGAGGAAGCCGGAGCACCCGGGGGAGAACATTCAAACTCCACACAGACAGTGACCCAAGCTGGGAATCGAACCAGGGTCCCTGGTGCTGTGAAGCAGCAGTGCTAACCACTGTGCTACCATCGGATTCTTATATGTTTCTCTCATGCTTCTCAACTCCAATGAGCACAAGTCCAACCTGCTCATAAAACAAACTCAGGTTTTGCAACTCCCCCTTCAGGATTTCTTTGTCTTGACTTTTGTACAAACTGTTCACAATAGCCAGTGGATGTACTTCAGATATTTAGACTTTAAGAAGGTTTTCGACAAGGTCTCACATTTATCTTTTAAAAAGCATTTAGATAGTTATATGGGTACGATGGGTATAGAGGGATATGGACCAAATGCAGGTAATTGGGATTAGCTTAGGGGTTTTTAAAAAAAAAAGTGCGGCATGGACAAGTTGGGCCGAAGGGCCTGTTTCCATGCTGTAAACCTCTATGACTCTATGCCGCCCAACGCAGGACTTAATTGAATATAGCACCGAGACGGCAAACCAACTTGAGGTCAATGAGGGTTGAGGGAAAAACCCTTCAGTGGTCAAAGGCATACAGAACAAACAGAAAGAGAGCCCAGGTTGCCAAAGGGCAATCATCGCAGCCCCAGAACACTGATGCAGCATGTTGTCAGGACAGCGTCATCAGCTCAAACACCTTCCTTCAGACTGCTCACGAGCTCACTATGGGCTCTATTCATAGCTTCTCTGGTGTCAAACAGCTCATGTCAACCTGCAGTAGGAACAGGGACTAACAATGGGCAGGCAACATTCATGTCAATACAATTCAGAACACAAATTAGGAAGTCTAGCAATCAGCTTTCTATTTCACTTTTGGTGTCTTTTTTATTTGAAGTAAAACTGATGATAAACATTATGATGTGGAGATGCCGGCGTTGGACTGGGGTAAACACAGTAAGAAGTCTTACAACACCAGGTTAAAGTCCAACAGGTTTATTTGGTAGCAAAAGCCACTAGCTTTCAGAGCGCTTGCTGCTCCTTCGTCAGGTGAGTGGGAATTCTGTTCACAAACAGGGCAGCGACAATCACCAGGCAAGAGTGTTCTCTTCCTGTTGGGGAACACTTCAGCGGTCACGGGCATTCGGCCTCTGATCTTCAGGTCAGCGTTCTCCAAGGCGGCCTTCACGACACACGGCAGCGCAGAGTCGCTGAGTAGAGACTGATAGCCAAGTTCCACACACATGAGGACGGCCTCAACTGGGATCTTGGGTTCATGTCACACTATCTGTAACCCCCATGACTTGCCTGGGCTTGCAAAATCTCACTAACTGTCCTGTCTGGAGACAATACACATCTCTTTAACCTGTGCTTAACGCTCTCTCCACTCACATTGTCTGTACCTTTGAGACTTGATTACCTGTAAAGACTCGCATTCCAACCATTATTTTGTAAATTGAGTGTGTGTCTTTATATGCCCTGTTTGTGAACAGAACTCCCGCTCACCTGACGAAGGAACAGCAAGCGCTCCGAAAGCTAGTGGCTTTTGCTACCAAATAAACCTGTTGGACTTTAACCTGGTGTCGTGAGACTTCTTACTGGATAAACATTATGACAGATTAAAAGCTAAACTGTTGCAATATTAAAAATATGAAATAGAATTCAAAGCACCGTGTCCAGGCTAGATTTAAACTTTCTAATTTTAATCAAATTGACAGTGGATGAACTGGCTGTTCCACATGAGGTTTCGAAGCTTCATCAATTAATGAAAAACTCACAATATTGTTCAGTTTCTCAATTTCACAAGTATGAAATCGCTCTTTCCATTGATAGTTTTAAGAAATAGTTTAATCAATAAATTGTTTTTAAACACAGCAATTAAAAAAAATTATTTCATGGGATGAGAGCGCTGGCTGGGCCGACATTTGTTGCCCATCCTTAACTGTCCTGATCGAGTGGCTTACTCGGCAATTTCAGGGCATTTGAGAGTCAACCAAATTGCTGTGGATGGACGATGGACATTCGTCACCATTATAATAAAAGCACAATTCTGAAGTAGAGTCACACGGCTCCCTACTAACAAATTAATCCTATGACTTTAGTCGAGCTTGCAGCTTGTGCCTTTCAGGCTTCCACATGAAGGACAGAAGCTTCTGAGACATCCATTCAAAATTTCTTGATAAGCTGCCCACTTTATGCAAGACCATACCGGTGGCCCAGGCCTCAAGAGAACTCTCGCCATATTCCCTATGAATTTAACTTCTCAGTGATGTTCACCCCTTACTATTTTAAGTTGATCAAACATTCTCTCATCAATAAGCCATACTCAATGTAACAAACTATAATTAATCTGTTCGTTTGGTTTGAGTTTTAACAGACAATAATAAACTAGATCAAATAATGCTATTCCCACATTTTTAAAAAATTCATTCGTGGGACATAGCTGTCATTGGCTGGGCCCCCTTGTTCAGAGCGGCAGTTGAGAGTCAACCACATTGCTGTAGCTCTGGAGTCACATGTAGGCCAGACCGCGCAAGGATGGCAGATTTCCTTCCCTAAAGGACATTAGTGAACCAGATACGTTTTTCCAACAATCGACAATGGTTTCATGGTCATCAATAGATCCTTAATTCCAGATTTGTTTTTAAAAATTGAATTCAAATTCCACCATCTGCCGTGGTGGGATTCGAACCCTGGTTCCCCAGAACATTAGCTGAGTTTCTGGATTAATAGTCCAGCGATAATACCACCAGGTCATTGCCTCCCCATTATCTGCACTGATGAGAAGGAATTCTGGTTGTGCATTACCAGGGAAATGGGAACATAACTCCAGCTGTTAAGCCTGATCAGGTTTCTGAACGCACTAAAACCAACCCTCCTATTAAATTGAGCTTGATATTGTGTGGTGTGCAATTATTGGGCACTTGCACAAGCAATTTATAAATTTACTTAAGGAACTTACAACATCTGCACTCAACGCACTCAATATTTATCTAGCGGGAGCATTTCTCCCTAACTGAAGGGTTCTGAGCCCAATATACGTGTGCAGAAGTCTCTCCTGGGGGCAGAATGGAGAATGCAACACCATTTGGGCATTGGTAACTGACCGATTAGTGCACTCTATACCCAGAGTAAGAATCAGGTTACACATTTGAGCTGCCTATGCAGTTGCTTATTTAGTGTGAGTTGTGCTATTATTGGTATAATTAAAGATTAAATTGTTAGAAAGCTTAGTCACTCAGCTCTAGCCTTGAAAAAAATATGCATGCATCATGATCGGCTTATAAGGTAAAGCTGAACAAAGTAAAGCAGCAAGCTTGAGAGATTTCTTCTCGTTTCGGAGAGATTGCAAAATGTCATCGTCATCCTGCACTCTTGCACATTCTTTTCTTTCATTAATGTATTGCTGGTCCGAACTCCAAAAATACTCGAAAGCAACAAAGAGCTGGCGGGATCATGTTTATACAATCTCTGCAGGAATTCAAGTTAATTTCTTTGGCCCTGGCCTTTGCAAATTCTAGTGGAGCTCTACATGCTAAGGAAGGCTGTAAAAGGTCAAAGGTTATTACCTGGGCTTAGGCCAAGATCTCTGGTAACAGCAGGGTTACAAGCACAGAATCGTTGCGAAAATTTGGTGATTAGAGTCTCCAGGTACTCGCCACGTTCTTCAGGAGCATGGATGTGCCGAAAGAACTCTCTTAGTGCATTAGGTAGGAACTGGTTGCTGAAATTGTGCAGCGTCACAAGCTCATCTAACACGTCCCTCCTAGAGAAAGTAAACGATTGCAGCGGTAAGAGAAACATTTATCGCTTTTGTGATTTAGGGTCACAAAAGTAAATCATTTATACTTCCATCAGCTCAGACAATTGCTGGCACCAGGCTGGAGAGCTAGCTGGCCGAGTTAGCAAAATAAAAAAAAGAGATGCTCAGAGAGAATTCAAGGTAGAGAAGGTAGAAGAGCCAGTGAGCATTGGAGAGGAAAAAAATTTAAGCACGTGCATAACTACTGCTGAAGTCACTGAAGGCATGGTCGTGGGAATAAGAGAAAGCCATTCAACCCCTTGTGCCTGCTGTACCATTCAATTAGATCGTGGCTGGTCTGCCTCTTCACTCCAATTAGCTGCTTGGGTTCCACAAAACTTAATACCCTTGTTAACAAAGATCGGTCACACTCAGTGGCAAAATTTATAACCGACCTGCAGCTTTTGAGAGTGACCTCCAGATTTCCACTCCTCTTTTTGTGAAGGAACACTTTCTGACATTCCCCCTGAACATACTAGCTCTAACTTTAAGGTTATACTCCCTTGCTCAGGACTCATGTACTGGAGGAAGTTGTTTCTCTTTCAGGAGCTTAAATGGCTAAAGTTCACTGCAGTCTCATCAGAACAACGTGGAAAATGCACGTCAGGTTTGAAGCCTGGTGGGAAATAACAAAACTTTATAAGTAGAGTGACGAAGAGTAGAGGATGAAGTTCAGAGGTACCAAAATAATGGTGCGCTGGGGAAGGCTGCTGCTCCTGAGTGAGAAGGACACAATGTGTGGATGAGCTGATTTTATGCTCACACCAAGATGAAAAGCACCAAGAGTATGGAGAAATCAAAGTTTGCAGACTCTTTTGGCAAACTTTATGGAGGTCTTTCAGTGTGGGGGAAACAAGTGACGTTAACAAACTTTGTACAGAGCTGAGAAAGCCAAGGTGCTAAGTCTGAGGGAAAGGCTTTATTTGATGGAAAAAATGATCAAAAGAAAAATGTCAGAATGATTCAAAGGGGAAAGAAGATACTTTCAGGACTGCGCCTACTCACTACTGTAAGGAATATATCAAGAATAGGGCAATCACCATCCTGACTTGGAAATATATCGCTGTTCCTTTGCAGTCCCTGGGTTAAAATCCTGGAATTCCCTTCCTAATGGTACCGTGGGTTAACCCACAGCAATTGAACTGCAGGGATTCAAAAAGGCAGCTCACCACCACCATCTCAAGGGCAACTAGGGATGGGCAATAAATGCTGACTAGCTAGCGACACTCATGTCCCTGGAATGAATAAAAAAAATGTGCAACAGAAACAATGAAAGCAGAGAGCCTGAAACATAAAAAAAAAGGAAGATGAAAACCTTTCAAGGATCTCAAAATATACAATATGCTTGAACGCAAGGAACAGAAGAATGAATGGTTCCTAAAGAGGGTGTATGCTAATAGCAAGGAGGCGAAGATGGTAGAAAAGGTTGTACAATCTGGTAGAGAAAGAACTAAAGAGATGAAGATTATGAGGTTCTTTAAACACTGATGTTTTTTGATAAATTGTGGAAACTATTTTGGAGGGAGAGAGATATATGAATGAATGTGGAAGAGTTTATGAAACTAATTCCAAGTCAACACTTCAATATGGTGTTCCAAACTAGAATGGACTCTTGATCTGGCACAGAATCAGAGACTGGATGTTTTTAGCATTTGGAAATCTCTGGATATCAACTGGTACCACAAAATGATCAATATTGAAGGGTAGAATGGTTTGTGTGCAGCAAAGCTAACGAAAATGAATGCTATTATAAGGGCTGAGGATCAATATTCACAGGAGGAATAGGCCTTAGCTGAGAAAATACTAAATGGAACATTGAAGCTGAAATTATGAGACTGTGTTTAGAAATACTTTGAATGGAAGAGTGACGATGGCGCACAATATGATGGAGAGTAGTTTTATTACTGCAAATTAACTCAAGCATAAAAGTTTTTAAAATCAAAACTTTTACACACAATGTTCTGATCTCGCTGCCATCATTTTTTATCCCAATTTAGAATATCTCTACTACTATAATTAGCATTTCAGCATTACAGTTTACAAGCTGAAAACCTAAAAACTGCCAAGACAAGTATTCTCCCAGGGTATAACTTGTATCAATGGATGCAAAACGCAATTTAAATCCACTCAAAGCCGCAAAGAATTTGTCTGGTGAGGTGCTGAGCCATACAGTCCAGGAAATTTCCAGGTTCAATTTCTGCTGTTGAGATAACCACTGTCTGGGTGCTACAAAATGGCCTCAGTATGCCTGTTTGAAAACCGACCAGGTTTACTTATCCTGACTGGTGTTCAGCTAATTAAGTCACTGAGCACGCATCGACACACATGCATGTGTGTGCATCAATGGATGACAAGCAAGAACAGAATCAAATTCAGTGTGATGCCTCTGCGGTCAAGAACCCGATTTCCTACACACTTGTCAAGGCAAGAGTAATGTCACTAGGACGAGATGCTGGAGTAGAAATTGTGAAACTGCATCACAACAAGAAGGTGGTGTGTAGGAGACAATTGGTGAGGAGGGGTGAGGGGGGGAGAGAGAGAGGGAGAAGAAAATAAAGGGTTATCTAGAACACTAAGTAATGATAGAGCGACCTAGTTTGAGCACTGGATTAGAAAAAAGAGAGCTTGTGAACATTCAAGAGAAGTTACAAAAGATTATTCACAGAAAAGTTGCTAACGAAAGCTAATTTTTTCAGCAGCTGATATGAGCAATAATCAAATAAATACATGACCAACAGTTTTACATAATCATACAGATTTTTATCTTTTAAATTGTCTTTAAAGGCAAGTTAAATTAATAGATTGTGTACGCTTGTGGTTTTTGAAGGATAAATAAAAGTGCCTGGCTTTTACTACATTTGTTTTATGTTTAACTTTCCAGTGCTTTGATTTTCACATTTTACTCTGAGGTCCAGAGAACATGCTTGAAAGAACACAATATGAGTGGCTCAGAAAATAAACATATTTGAAAGCCAAGGCGTGGAATCAGTTCAACAAATTTGTAGCTTATATTTTTACATAGACCAGTTTTATAAAAATCCAGGTTCTTATATGGCTACTGCGGCTCAGAGCGACAATATTCAAACCCAAGATGGAAGTCCAAAACAAAATGTTAGAGACTTATCTTTCCTTTATAGAGGTGGATAAATTATAAAACTGTAACGCTCCACCCCAGTCACATTCTGTAAAGGCTGACCAGTTTTTAGCCAGTAAGAAGTTTAACAACACCAGGTTAAAGTCCAACAGGTTTATTTGGTAGCAAAAGCCACACAAACTTTCGGAGCTCCAAGCCCCTTCTTCAGGTGAGTGGGAATTCTGTTCACAAACAGGGCATAGTTTTTACACAGTTTTTACCCCCCCCCCAGCTTTTCCCCCTCTCAATTCTGTCCTTTAATACCAGGGATCAGCCTCACGATTTGTCTTAAAAAAATAATTGTTGGGATGTAGGAGTCACTGGCAAGGCTGCCATTTACTGTCCATCCCCAATTGCTGAGGGGCGATGGAGGGTCTTCTTTCTGAATCACTCCAGTACAGTAGTTTGCTATGATTCAGTGATTCACATTGCCTGACTTCACCCCTGTATCAGCTCACACGCCGCTAAAACTCTCTTTCGTGCATTTGTTATCTATTGACTCAACCATGTGCACTCCTGGCACATCCAACATTCTACCTTCACAAGCTGGAGGTTATCCAAAACTCAGCAGTCCATGTCTTGTAGCAAGTTCCCATATCACACCCGTGTTCATTGTTTGTCTGGGAGCCAATATAAATTAATGCCTTAACTTAAAATTCTCATCTTTTTTTCAAATCCTGCGATGGCCTGTCCCCTCCCTATCTCTGTAATCTCCTCCAGATATCTCTGCTCCTCAAATTACGACTTCATGTGCATTGCCAATTATAACTGCCTACCATTGGTGGCCAAGTCTTCAGTTTCCTAGACACCAAGCTGGAATTCCCTCCATATACCCTCCTACCTTGCTTTCCTCCTTAAAACCTCCTCTTTGACCAAGCTTTTGGTCATCTGACCTAATACGTGGCCCGGTGTCATACATTCCTTTATAATGCTTCTGTGAAGCACCTTGGGATGTTTCATTACATCATATAACACAAGTTGTCGTTAATTCTGAATAATTTCTGATTTGGGATCAGATATATTTGTAAGAATGTTACCTGTCATCTAAATAAATTCGAAGTTTCTTCCAATTTAGTGTTCTTGTGTAGAAAATAAACTTTGCAATTTCCTTCGGAACATTGTCCAGTATGCCTTTGCGAAAAATGTAGCCTATCCCCTATAAGGAAATATATATTCTGTAATATGTGTTTAGACATTATAAAACTTACAACATTTCTCTTAATAAGATCAATACATTTTGGTTAAAAGCAGTGGAGTTATGTTCAGCAACATCTATGAATTAAGCAAATCGAAAAAACAGTGTAGGTGGGATCAGCAAATCTACAAACAAGGTTATTTGGAGCACAGCATCGAGACCACAACATCCTTAGCTTCTGTGTAGAGGTAATAACAATTAGGTAGCTGCCTTGGAGTTAAGCCCAAGAAGAACCCGTATATGTTCACCTGGGACGTTACCGCTGCACAAGTAGGATGCACAGACGCAGATGAAGATGATGAAATGCTGTTTGGAACGTGTTGGCTTCTGAACTGTGGGAACCATTACAATATCATGCTAAAGGAGGGTAAAGCCAGGGATGAGAAATATAAAGTTAAATAAATCACTATGAGGAAATTCTAACTTGGCCATAAGTAGAAATACATTTTTTCTTCTACCACCAATTTGGTGCAGTGATGAAATGTGACCTCTGCACCAGAAAGTTTGGGTTCAAATTAACTCCAACACAATCTAGGTTGACATTTCAGTACTGCACTCAGGGAATGACATGCTAAAATCTAGGTCAGAAACTCCAAGGTAGTTTATGAAATCAGCCTAGACCACAAGGTTTGCACTTTGAATTTGGCTAGGATAAGCATGAAGTGTTTTACTTCAAGTATAATTCAAATGACCCACTAGGGAGCTTTTATCAAACAAAGTTTATTTAAGGATACAGTTAACACATAGAAAGAAATTTAGTAATAACTTTTACCAATTTCAAACAAGAAAAAAAACAACCATGATACTGTCTGAACCTTAACAACTAAATGCACTGTTCCAATACAATAAACTCCTTATAAACGTACACCTGTTACAGGTTTAGCGAAGAAAATAAGAATGCTGACGTGATTTTGGAACTTAGTCCTTTGGTTGGAGAATTGAAACTCTGACTTGCCAGCCGTTTAACCTCCAGCAAACCTTGAGGTAGAGATAAAGCCACTGCTGGCCTCTAGCTTTTAGCCAGCAAACTACTGCAAGAGACAGAGGCAATCCTTGCCTCTAGTTATTAGCTAGTAGACCATCGCCAGCAGAATTTTCACTAGACAGAGGGGCAAGAAAACCTGCTTCCAGTCTGCTGTCCAAACAGCTTCTAACTAAAACAACAGCTAGCAGCCAAACTGAAAGTAAAAGAACTCTCGTCACCTGACCTGTCAATCATTCTCCTCCCTAACAATTCAAAAGGATCGCAAACTCATAAAACTCAAGGACATCACATTAGACCCAGATTAAAAATAAACAAAACCCCATTTAATCAGCAATAAAAGGACACCTAATCAGGTGGTTCGGTGCCAATAATAAAAAAAGGTTTGCTTACAAACTGCAGAGAACATGATTAAAAAATACATTTCTTAAAGGCACAGTACCGTCACGTACATGGTTGGAAATGACGATTTTCTGCATGATATATTAAATCAATTTGTCTGTTCAGGTAAATGTAAATGATCTCATGGTATTTCTTCAAAGGGTAGAGAGCTCTTCAGGTCTCCTAGCAAACATCCCTCAACCAACATCACCAAAGTGGAATAACTGGGTTTCCTGCTCCTTGCGATTTGTGAAATATTGCTAAACACAAACTGGCCACTCTATCTGCCCAAAGAACAGGTGAGATCCTTCAAAAGGTAATCCACTGTCTTGAGGGATTAGAGCGGCCAAAGACAAAAAGGTCTGAATTTGTTTTGTGAGAACAAATTATGCACACATGATAACACAAAATAGCAAAAAGTCATTGCAGTGTGAAGGGCTGGAAAATTACAGCATTTTTATGATCTGTGGTGAGATACACGTGCTTCTAACCCATGTGAAACGGGCGGAATTATAAAAGTATCGTGAGAAGAATGCAGTTGGGCAAACAGCTACCTGAACTATCCAATTACCTCTTTATAAAGGAACAAAATATGAACTCTACCAAAGCATCAGTGATACATGAGGGGTGGTATGAGTCAGAAAAAGGGCGAGAGGAGGACAAAGAGGCCAAGGGACAGAGGGGGAGAGAGAGAGAGAATGTGGATCCACAGAATGCGAAAGGGCTTGATGGTTGGCGGGGGTGGGCACTGGAAAGAGTGTGAGAGAGAGTTTATTGTGGTTGCTGTCCATTAATTGCAATGTAAGCACCATAGCATGTCTCCCAATGAGTGCCATGTCCAAATCGACGTGGAAGGACAGGCCTGAGATTTTGGGAATGGGCACAGAGCAGAGTTGGAAATAATGCACCCTCTTCCTCCCCGCCTAACTGCACCCCCACCTCCCCCGACCTTTTAACTGGGAAGGTGGTAAGGGATCACTAAGCGAATTATAGATTGGTGACATAATTGGGATGAGTTTCTAGATAATAAGTGAAGAGGAGGCATGATTGGAATACAGTGATGATTGGAATACAGTGATGACTGGATTCGGAGTAGCTGGAGGCCATGCATGGCCAATGATTCAGCTAAGTTACAACAAAATTCATACATTATCGGAATACCTTTGAAAAGAAATGTCAATGTGATTGAACACAGTAAAAGTTTTAACAATACCAGGTTAAAGTCCACCAGGTTTAAACCTGTTGGACTTTAACCTGGTGTTGTTAAAACTCTTACCGTGTTTACCCCAGTCCAACGCCGGCATCTCCACAATGTGATTGAACTCAGGGATTCCAGCACATAGTCAACTGGATCCATTATCAACATGACTAGTGATCATATGAAACACGAGTCTGGGCTGCACTTTGCAATTCACTATTGGGATGTGTAGCAGAGCCCTTACTGATGTTGAAAGAAGGCACTGTCACAGCTTTGCTCCCGAATACTTTTGGTGTTGTTGCTGAGGCCAGAGCATGACGCTCCATTTTCTATCTTGGGGACCAAGTGTGGTGGTGGGTGGGTTTTGCGATATGTTTCTCAGGAACTCACGCCAATTTCATGCTCAGAAGCTAATTATGTACCGGTCGGAAGCTCTCTGCATCACAGGGTGGGGCAGGAACTGATTCTACCCAAGGGATGGCTCCGGGAGGTCCACCAGCTCAAGGGGAGGTGGCTTGGGAGGTAGTAGCAAAGGAGGACAGCTCGTCAGGCACCAACCCAAGAAATGCCACCCAATGCAAGAACAGGATAAATAATCTTATCCACTGCACTGGGATAACCTTCAGCTCACTCCAATTTCACATTCTGATAATGGAATCATGCAAGGATTACACTGCTCAGGGACCTCATGCAATATTTGCGGCAGACACATGATCAGATTGTGTCTCATCAATGCTTTATCACCAGAATCTCATCTACCATGCTGCACAAATTCCATCCTCATCCTTTACTGGGGAGGCTCAGCACATACAGTAGGCATGCATGCTTCTCAACCTCTGCTTCATCCCTTCTTATCACATTCCATCCATTTGCCTTCATGCAGGCCAAACTTTCCCAAAACACGAGGGAGAGATCCCAGACTGGAGGAGGGACAGTCGTCAGACAGGAGCTCTCCAAATTCGAGAGCCTGCCGCTGAGTTGGTGAGCAGAGGGACAGAGATCGCTCTTGTGGGGATGGTGAGATCAGCCTCTCCCAGTAAACCAGAACAGATGAGCCCTCCATGAGTTGATCACATGATTGTCAGCAAGTGACACACAACGTTCCGTTCAGCCTGTTCATGAACTAAGTCTACCTTCACTTTCTTACAGCCAGCAGCAGGTCCAGAGCAGAACAGCTAAATGTGCCCCAGCCCACTTCAGAGGAGAATGTGGAAAATCCATTTGAAGATGGCCCGTTACTCTTTCGCCTGCGTAGACACACATACACCCTGGTAGGTTCTAGTTCTAGATTAGGCTCAGGTCACTTTCTGGGAAACACCTCACTGCCACATCACCACATCAGGCTGAGGCAGTGACGGCCCAGGTCTCTCTCACTCTTAGTACCACTGGAGATCAGACACCCGCTGAATCCATGTCAGATGATGATCCTCTGGAAATGGCCATTTCACACATGCTGGAGATGCAACAACAGGCGGCGGGGTGAAAAGTCATCATGATAATATCAGTCAACATGATAATAGCAGAGCGAGGCAGGTTGAATGGGCTAACTGTTCCGAGCAATTCTTTCAGTAGCAATATGTACTGAAGGACAGTGCAACATTGCTTGTGCTGATATAAAATGTCCCATGGAACATATAACACCCGAAAGATCCCACCATCTGGTTCAAATGTGCGAGTGACATGTCCTGGTTGATTACCACCAGCTCATCTTTATTTCACCCAATATTAAAAACAGAAATAAAGCAAATTGCGCAGCATAATTGCAGAACTTTCCTTTGCTTCAATACTAACTCATCCACAGTTCCAGTTTCATCAGGGCACAAATTGTTGTCCGATGTACCTTCTGATCAAAATTTGGTTCCATTAATAATCTCCATCCCCCCCCTGAGGCATGGAACAATGGAAAAAGAAAAAGCCTTCAAGTGGCATCCCAGGAATACGATATTGGTCACTGCACGGAGCTTGATCAATTGGAGTTAAAGCTACCTTTTGCAAGATCAGGAAAGCAGGACGCAACATGGAATACAAACCACTGCCCTAAAACTATAAATTCTTTCCATTAAACAGTGTACAGTTGTGCTTTTGGCTGCCTTCTTCAGACAGAGGAGGCACCAGCTCATGTTGACTGGAACTGGGGGCCACAATATTTTTCCAAAAGTCAAGTATTCCTTTTTTTATATATATTTGTGGGACATGTGTGTCACTGGCTGGCCAGCATTTATTGCAGGTTAACAGCAGTCCCAAGTACAACAACTATGGTAAAATTTAAAATATTGCAATAGTTCTTTCAAGAGCTGTTAGCAACCATTATGATTTCTGACAGACAGCAATCTGAGTGTTCGAGTGTGGGAATTAAATCTCTCAAGTTGTAAATCCAATCTAGCCACTTTGCAAGTCAATAGCTTAATTTCTTAGCTGAGGGTCCTTTCAAATGATCAAAGCATTCTGTGCAGAAAAAGCCCATTAACTTACGATTCATGTCCACTATGTACTGTGCAGCTTGTCCGACTGAAGAAACTGCATCCAATTAGGGTACCTTAATTGGCATTATCTATACGCAGGCATTTCAACTGCTTTAATGCACCAATGGTTCAATCCACCAGCAGTTCTTTCTGATAGTTAAAGAATAAAGCTGTATTTTCAGTGACTAACCACCTCCTCTCCCATACCAACGGCAGCAGTGGAGAATGTAAAAAAATCTAATTTATTCAACACCACACTCTTCAGTATAAGTCAAATCTTCAATACCACAACCACCACATTTTGGAAGGGCTATTTACCCACATACAAATGGCTCACGAATCCAAGTGGCCCAGTTTCAGTTCCTGGTCAAGTGGTACATGGCATCATTTTGCAATCCTGGAGTTTACTTTTGGCTGGAGTAGGAGCCAAGTATAGGACAAAAGACAAAGTCAGAAACAAGTTAACTCTGTATAAGACGAAATGAAATAAAAAGTGCTGGGAAATCTCAGCAGGGCTGGCAGCATCTGTCATGTGTACAGCCCAAAATGTCTCTTCCACTAAGAAGAGTCGTATTGGACTCAAAACATTAACTCTTTTTTGCCTCTGGAAGCGTGACAGAAACAAGCTACAAGCTACAGTTAAGTACTGACTGCGACAGCAAGCCATCATTTAATCAACACTAATTTTACACTGGGGCTGGGCACAAGAATACACAGGATTACCACACAAAATACAAGCTTTCCACCTGCAGAGGGAGCAATACAGTCAATGGCAAAGTATGGATAAGGAGGAGGCACCAATCTAAAAAACTCATTTAAACTGCTAAACTTCTTTGACCTCTTGGATGTTCAGTTCAACTTACCAGTTCTATATTATGAGCTTCTCAAATCTCTCAGGAACATCACTCCTCATTTGAGGGAAACAAGAATTTTAAGCCATAATAAATGAATAGTGGCATATTGCAAGGGCTGAAATGCATTTTCACTGCTTTTCTAATGCTGTAAAATGTTCATTCAACATAAACTTGCACTTTAAATAGCATTCATGAAATCAAAACATCACATAAAAGAAATATGGTTTCAGCTGTAAAGTAAAGAACCCAGCTGTTACAGCGTTTTGGAGGGATATTTAACTGATGTGACAGGACTTCTGTGAAGAAAAGGAGCCGAACAAATTGAGTGGCAGCAGCAATCCCTGGAATGAGCAGACCCTAAATAGACCAGATATGGGTCCCGGGTCTCACTTACAGGAAAGGCATTCTCATGTAGTTCATCAGCAAAGGAAACATTATCTTTGGGCCGCTGTGGCGTCAGTAAGCAGGTCAGGAGAGATGGGAAAGCAGTCGGAAGGGAGGGCTGCAATTGGAATATTTGATCCAGAAAGGGCTGAGTGGGAGTGCAACAGTGTTTGGCACTACAGTGAACCCTAGAGGAGTACTCCTACATCTCCTAGCTCCACTTATAAGTCACCACTTACTCTTATAATGGCAACTATCATCAGGCCCTTGAGTGACGTAAGTGAGGCCATGGGCAGGACGTTTTAGATGGCGGGGTTTCCCACCCCCTCACCTGAAAAGTTGGCTGGGGTACAGCCCCGCACACATTTAATGCTCTGAGGAATGTGGTCTCTCCAGCACTATTGGCCAGGACTGGGACTACAAGCTGTCCACAGATTCAAACTCTCGAGTCGAGGAGCAGGTAAGCGCAGGGGTTCTCATGGCAGGGGGAGAAAGTGAGGCCCTGGTGGGGGAAATGGGCCCACTATTGGGCCTTGCTCACTCCACGCAAAATTGCAGACAGATCAAAGGTAGGTGAGAAAGCTACCTCAGGAATTTTATGGCTCCCACATCTCCTCTGACCTTGCCTGATAAGCTGCTGGTGGAGGAGGAATATAAATTTTTGCCCCATGCTTTTCTGACTAAAGCTGGCTTCTTCAGGGCAGCTGAATTTTGCAAACGGGGCCTCAAACAAGTCTTTTATTTGTAATGTGGAAAGGGTTTGTTTTTGGCACGAGCCCTGGATCTTTTCTGCCTTTACCAGTTTGTGATTGACTGTTTCCAACATGTGCTTGGTTCATTTTGCCGTTGAGTTTCTAGGACAATTATATGAGACTCGGTAAAATAACAGATTACCTACAAACCAGTGATGTTCTGGCAGTTTATTCAAGTGCAAGAGGTGCTGTGGATTACAAATAGAAATCTTCACAATGTCATCGTGAAGTGTTACACCGTCTTGCAACATGGGCATGCAGCATTTAATTACCTCATGTGGATTAGCATTGAAGGTAAGGCTGCCTTCATCTAGTTGCATGTAGAGTTTCCTGTAGTTAAAATTTGAAGGATGGTCTCTATAGTATATGGAACAGTGACCCCAGGTGGACTTGCACAACCTGAAACAAAATCCATGCTGCCTGTTGGTATTATGTCAACACATGCTTTTCACTCATCACTTTTATACGGTCTTATGAAGCAGAGTTCCCTGTCTGAATTTGCAGATTCAATGCTAATATAAAGAAGCAACTATTTTATGGATCTTCCATTAGAATGACTGGAAATCCATGTAACAGTAACAGGTTTCATTGCAAAAAGATGGATTTGCCTCCATTTTCAGACATACATTCATCACTAAGATGCATTATATTACAAGTCAAAATCCTCAAGTTAAAAGTGTAAAACTTTACATTAAATATTCAGTAACATGAACATAAAATACTTAATAACATTGTTGCAGCAATCTAAAACTATTCTCATTGCACAAAGCCAAATGGGCCTGATTTTAACTTTGTTGGAAGTGGGTGGGTTAGAATCAGGAACAATGTCCTTGATATTATTGCCCCCATGGCAGGTGTAATGAGTCAGGTGCATTTAAAAAAATACCTGGAACATGACGCCAACCTCCCCCACATACCTGCCGCCATCTTTTTCTTTTACGGATTGCAGATATTAGTCCAAAGACGTGCAGGTTAGGTGGATTGGCCATGCTGAATTGACCCTTAGTGTCCCAAGTTGTGTAGGTTAGGTGGATTAGCCGTGGTAAATGTGTGGAGTTACAGGGATAGGACGGGGGAAAGAGGCCCTGGGTGAGATGTTCTTTTAGACAGTTGGCACAGAGTCAATGTGCTGAATGGTCTCTTCTGCATTGGAGGGATTCTATAATCAGAACATGGCACCAAGGAAAAGGGAGATAATCAATTAATATAATAAAAATGGGGCTCCCGTAGCACATCTGGGTGGCCAATTTTGAAATTTATTGCTACAGTTGCATGTACTTCCCAGGGGTCAGTGGCAGTGACAGTGAGGCGAGAGCTTTCAGATCTCCAGGGCAAGTACCTTCTTCAGCACTCCTTGTGGGCCAGAAGGAACAGGAATCTTCCACAAAGCCCACGCAAGAACACATTTGTCATACCCCAGCTCCCAATGCCAGCACCCCACTATAACCCCCAGCCTTTATCAAAGACTTCCCCACAGCCATCAGGAATGACCTCCTTCCAGGTCAAATCAGGGCCTCTTTTAATTCCCTAGAGTCAGGTAGCATACCTGAGGCTACCTGACTATAGCCTCCTGCAGCTAATCTTTCCTTCTGTTCACCGACTGCAGGGCGGAAAATAATCTACAAAATATTCATAGGTCTCTGTTTGGTTTGGCAGGATCTCAGAGTCTTGTACCATATCAGGTTCTTCGGTCATTTGGGTTTGGCTTCATCTGCATCCTGCCCTAAAAATCAGTGCCTATTAGTCGAATCAGTCGGGTATGGTGGCCCAGTGATTAGCACTGCTGCCTCACAGTGCCAGGGACTAGAGTTCGATTCCTAGCTTGGGTTACTGTCTGCGCGGAGTCTGCACATTCTTCCAGTATCTGTGTGGGTTTTCTCCATGTGCTCCGGTTTCCTCCCACAGTCTGAAAGACGTGCTGGTTAGGTGCACTGGCCATGCTAAATTCTCCCTCAGTGTACCCGAACAGGCGCCTGAGTGTGGCGACTTGGGGATTTTCACAGTAACCTCATTGCAGTGTTAATGTAAGCCTGTGACTAATAAACTTTAATTTGCCTTCTTCTGTGCTGTAAGCTTCTGCTATTCAATTGCAGTTGCCTTCATGCTTTATAAAAATTTGCTTTGGCATTAATAGATTAGCCTAACAGAGACCTGGTTCTTCAAAGTAGCTTTATTTCCAGCAGTTACTTCTCATTTTCTCTCCGCTATAGCCCTTGGGGTTATACAAGACACACAATGAATTACAATATTACAGAATTCTGCATTCCGAAAAAGCTCTTAAATGTTATTGCTTTAAAGAGGAAGGTTTCTGCTGGTACCTTGCTGTCGTGGTTACTTTTCATGTTCAGGCTGAATCCATTCACTTGACAGAAGCTTAAGGGAACTTAAGCACTCAACATTCAATTAGGCATATTTTTAACCAAGGAATCAATTGCGTAGCAACTCGAGAGTAGAAACTGGAGTTTGCTTCAGGAACATTGAGACCTATTTAGATATATAGGCCAGAAATGGAAACCTGGGCGCTTTGCAGACTTTGTGGCCACGTGTGTGACACAAATACTAATTGAGCTTGTCAGGGGGATGACCGCCAATGTGCTGGCACTGTGGAGCCTAAATCTGATTAAACACAGACCATCTGCTGTACTCGCGTTTGCAATCAATGAATTTTTAGACTGAGGAAATAATCCTCTTCATAATCATAACTTCTGCAGCAACAACAGTAGGAGCAGTTTGGGAAAGTAGAATTCTACTGCATGGCAGCTGAATATGTGGCTGTTTATAATGCCACTCCTTTAAGCAGGAGAGATAATTTTATTGAAATGTAGGAGAAAGATTAACCTGATATAGCATGAGGAACGGTTCAGTGGCAGAGATTATAATATTACATCTGGCAAGTTATAAGATTACAACTCTTATGTTAAAGTATTCCCTCTAAAATGATTGGGATGGTCTAATTATTTTTACCAGTTGTAAAACTCTATTGCTGTCAAGTATATAGAGTTGGTAGTTATGGCACTCTGATTGCATCTAAGATTATTACTCACTTTTAAACACCTCAGAAAAATCAAGATAACTTCTGTTCTCGTTCTACAAATAATTTTTCTCGAACCTTGCCTCAGTTTTGACTGCAAACATTAAGCTGCCTTCTATCTGCTGTGCAGCACTTCATAAAGCTATCCTTCAATTTTTGGCAACAAAGCTTTTAAGTTTCCACATGGACAGGGCTGAGAGTGACAGGACTGCGAGTGAAGGCATAGAATGGCACTTACCCTTGCCAGAGGACATCATCGTTAGCCAAGTCCTGCCAGACACACGAGGCCAAACAAAGGTCAGTCGCATTCAGGTATGAGAGGATGGTTAAGCTAAGCTCTGGGGGCAATAGTTCCAGGTCTGGAAATCCGTGTTCTTCCTTCGATCTGCCGACTCGCAGAATGTGATAGATGTCAATCCCAACCTGGGCCTGCCTGCGACTTGCAGCAGCGAGTCTCCTGTCATGCTCTCCAAGATAATAGCCTTCCTCACTGTATCTTCTGTGTTGCAACTGCTGATTCCTTACGACTCTCCACAGCCCCTGACCCATCTGCAAAAGGGGATTGATGAAAACAAGTAGTCAATGAACAAGATACTGTCTCAGCTGTACTCGGAGTAGTGCTCAAGTAAATGCTTGAATTGAGGCACGTGTATTATATACTGTTTGTTCTCGAGTACAGCACATGCTTGTTAACCGCCCAGTGTAACATTAAATCTACAAACTCAGGATCAGTTAGAATGGGGTGCTAGCTGTCAACGGTTTACAAAAGATCTCTACTTTAAAAATTAGATATGCTGATTAAAGAAATGTATGTTGTGATCAGATGTTGCATTCCATTGCGCCTATCTGGGGCTTCAGTTACAAAATGTGACTCCCTAACAGGAGTAACTAGAGAGAATTAACTGAAATGAGAGCTCTCCTAATAGCTTGGTTAAATGCACCTAATGGTGCAGTGCTACTACCTCAAAGAGTATAAAATCATTAGTTTGACTCTTGCGCTGTTGAGTTGCGTGAACTTGTTATCAGCAAGGTATGCTTCTCTTTAGTTATCTAGTGATGTCTGCTGGAAGATGTACATGTGTTGATGTTGGGTGGGGTCGTGGTCAGCAGTTAACAATCGATAGCTAAAGAAACACAGACGTGCATTTATATACTGCTTTCCGTTGCTTCAGGACGTCCAGACTCAATTTTACAGCCAGTTAAGTACTTTTTGAAGTTTGTAACGTAGCCAGTATTGCAACTAATTTGTGTACAGCAAGCTCCAAGAAACAGTCATAACATATTGATCAAGACATTTATTTTGCAATGTTGGATGTTCTTCTTTGGAATGGTGCCATAGGATCTTTTATGTCCATCCAAAAGGGCCGAGAGATTTATCTCCTCTCACAGCAGGGCACCTGCCATTTCACAATTTAATTGATAGCTACAAGTAGCTATTGTCACTCTGAAGTGGGACTATGAATTCCAATGCTTGCTTTTGATAAAGGATTATGCAATTAAATGAAATGTTTGTTGTGAAAGGGATAATACAGTTAAAGGACTGTGTGTAATTTTAAAAATTATGAATCAGTGTTTACGTAAATAGTAAAGTCTGCAATAGACATTTGGAACCTCATTTTATTGAATCTCAGCATGAACCATAGAATCACCATAGTGCAGAAGGAGGCCATTCAGCCCATCGAGTCAAAAGAGCATCTTACCCAGCCTTTTCCCCCAACCCCCCACTATCCCCGTAATCTGAACATTTACGACAGCTAATCAACCTAACCTACACACCTTTTAACACTGCGCTACCGTACCGCATGGTTCCCAAGTTCTGCCCATGATGGACGCTGGGTGAGTTGGCATGGTCGGTATGAGGGTAAAGGGAGGACATGGGTTGACATAGTGTCTATAAAAGGACCATGGAGATGCACAGGGGCATAGGTTGGCTTGAAGGATATGAGGGAGCACTGGAGTGGGCAGAGGGCATGAGGGGACATGGAGAGTTCGAGAGGGGTGAAGGCTACTAATGTTTATAAATTTCAATACAGTGCCAGTGCATTGAGGCAAGCCTTCCACCCAGCCCGCCTCCACACTCAGCATTCTTTGCACTTGTTCTGCAGTCGCTCAGTTTGACTCCCAGAGAACCATGCCACCCACATCCCGGACATACTCTCTTCCACCTTCTTCCGTCGAGGAAAAGATATGAAAGCCTGAGGTCAAGTACCAACCAACTCACAAATAGCTTCTTCCCTGCTGCCGCCCAGACTTATAAATACAATAAAAATGTTTCTGTAAAATTAGTAAATATATTTAAACACAAAAAATGCACAAAGTTGATCTTTTTCTACACCCTTGTTATGACTGTAACACTACATTTTGCACTCTCTCCTTGAGGGTTATAGGTTAGCCTATATATAAGCCTAGGTAGGTAGGGACATGACCGGTGCAACTTGTGGGCCGAAGGGCCTGTTTGTGCTGTATTTTTTCTATGTTCTATGTTCGGTATGCTTTGTCTGCATAGTGTGCAAGAAACAATACTTTTCACTGTATACTGATACATGTGACAATAATAAATTAAATCAAATCAAATCACCCTGGAATGAAATTCTGAATTTCCAAGCCATTTTCTCTTGCATTGGGAGTTCGGAGCGGGAAAACGTCCCAACTCTGCGCTCCTGACCCGGATGTGAAAATACAAGCCTCTATCTCCTTTTTGTAATTTGGAGACCAGAACTAAACTGTCGCCCAAGTGTTATTTAACTAAACTTTTACGAAGGTTTAACTGATTCCCAGAGGATTAAACTGGAATGGTGTCATTAAAAATTTTGGCATTCTGAAATGGTAACAACAATACAGAATCGGTGTCACAATGAAGATTCACTCCTCTGTGCACATGTTAATAAAAAGACAATAATCTTAGTTATATGGGTTATGTTGGTCATGGCAACTAATTCTGCGTGCATTCCCAGTGCCATAAGGTCCATTTCCAGGCAAAGGCAAGTACAGCATTAATCATTGATATATTTGCTTGTGTCAGTCAGAAATATTAAATAAGGAATAATTTAATGGAGTTTCACCTAGCACTCTAGTACATTAGCAGTTTGGGGATTAACAACAAATAACAATGTATGGCAGTCACCATGAGATATTTCTTCCAGCTCTACTCTGCTAGCTGAAATGACAAAGTTTATTAACCAGCAACTCTCAGCTACTGCAGCAGTGCTGACTGCTTGTAGCTTAGTAACCTACAATACATCACAGGGAATAGCTTAACAAATTATTACTGCACTCGATAAATTAGCACTTTTCCCAAACAAAACACACTCTGTTACCAAACACGAACATTTCCATAAACACAAAGGGGTGCATTACATGTCAAACAGTGGAAAGGCCCTCTGCACTCATTCAATGTATCATTCCAGAGACCGAGAGTCCTGAAAGTGAGAGCATTCAGCAGTGTTTACAAAAGCAACTATACAGGTTCTTGATAATGGTCGGCTAGAAGCCATAAAAAAGGTACAGGCCTATATACATTTTGAGCTAAGAGACAGATGAGTAGCTATCCAGCGAGAACTGTCAAAGTATGCAGTTTTCACTGCAACCGTAGAGTATCTAAAAGATTACAAGGAAACTTCAACTTAACAATCTATAAATGCTGATAAAGTACAACCACCAAGGCAGGTCATATACATTGTCATCTTTATTCAGCAGACATATAGAATGGACAGGGAAAAGAAAAGTTTAAGTACAGAACGAGGTTGTAACCAACTGCAGAGCATGCACATGGTGGGGAGGTGAATGTCTACACTGTATAAGTGATGGGCTGATTACTTTGTTACACAAACTGGAACCTCAGAATGATCGGATTATCCTTTTTATGAAAAGGGAAAGGTCCACTGTTAAATATGTATCATATGCACCATTGAAAAAGGAAAAGGTGCTGAATCACTCTTAGCTGTACCAAATATGGTTATTACTGTAAACCTTACATTAACTGCGCTCTTGAAGTGCCATAAACTCTGTTCCAAGAACACAAATTCGTTCACATCTTGCCGTATCCCCATTTTCCCCTATTGATTCCATCCTCTGTTAGACCCGGAGGGAAGGGGGGGGGGGGGGGGGTATCTGCCCATGTGACCACGTTGTTTCTTGTAGTTTTTAATTTGTTCTTCAGAATGCAGGCAACACTTGAAAGGCTTCACTTCTTATTGATCCCTAGCTGCATGAGATGGTGTTGGCAACCTGCCTGAAGGAATTTTGTTTCTGCTACAGAGTAGTTTGCTTCGGTCATTTCACAAAGCTTTATAAAGGTGAACATCCTAAGGTGGGTTTGAAGTCACACATCGATGAGACCATGTTGGAAGGAAGCTGCGATTTTATGATAACCCAGTAAGCTACTCAAGGTCATTTTTCCTGGTGTTACCCGATTTATTGAACTTGACTGCACAAATTATCATGCTAAGATTTATATTCATGTCCAGTACAACTGCTACCTGACTGCGCCTAAAATGAGAGAGACTTGGAAAGTTGTTTGATCATAGGATTCATCACAGCTTAATAGAATTCTATCCTCACTTGATATTCACAATGGTCACTTCAAAGTAGGGGATCAGAAGTGTAAAATTCCTAGCAAACATAGCCCCTTTCTAGCATTTGGAATACAGGACAGTAAGAAAGAATAAAGGATGACTTGTATTTATATAGTACTTTTTCACAATGTCAGGATGTTCCAAAGCACTTTTGAGCCAATTAAATACTTTCAAAGTATAACTGTTTCTATGCTGGAGATGCAGCAGCCAATTTGCTGACAGCAAGTTCACATAAACAGCCATGTGATAATGAGATCATCTGATTTTAGTGATCTCCGTTGAGAGATAAAAATTGACCAGGACACCAAGGAGAACTACACTGTTCTCTTCATCGTAAAAGTGTCATGGAATCTCTTTTATAGTGACCTGAGGGAGACCATGCATGTGTGTGTGTGTGTGTGTGTGTGTGGGTGTGGGTGTGGGTGTGGGGGGGGGGGGAGAGCATGGGTCCCAACACTGAGCTCTGGGGAACTCCACTACTAATTTTCTTCCAATCAGAAAAACAACTTGGGAATGATGATCACATTGGATATATGGCACAGATTCATGAAATCCGGCCTAACCATTTCATGCCGGTGTTTATGCTCCACAAACTAGAATCACTACAGTGCACAAGGAGGCCATTGGGCCCAGAGTCCACACTGACTCTCCCATCCCCGTAACCCCACACTAGCCGCAAATCCCCTTAACCTACACATCATGGGACACTAAGGGGAAATTTAGCATGGCCAATGCACCTAACCAGCACTTCTTTTGGACTGTGGGAAGAAACCAGAGCATCCAGAGGAAACCCACACATACACGGGGAGAACGTGCAGAACCGCACAGACAGTGAGCCAAGCCGGGAATCAAACCTGGGTCCCTGGCACTGTGAGGCAGGGAGCAGTGCCAACCAATGTGCCACCGAGATGGAGCAGAGGGGTCATTAGTATGGTCTGCCCTAAAGAGGGAACTCCCACCAACTTTTTTCCAGAGAAAGAGACAGGTTTAAATTCACAATTGGATTCCCTTGAGTTTGGTAGTAGTGCTTAAAAATGCCATGAGCTTTCCCATGTGAAGGGGCAAAATAATCAGTGGACAGCAAGTTCCTGCTGCAAGTACTCTTAGCATTTTGAAAGTGCTAGAAAGAAATTTAACACTTCTATCATTTCTCCCTTTTGACTTTGTGGTTTCTGCAAGAAAATTTACTGCCCTGTCAAGTGATGGCAAGTGGATATTCCTGTCTTTAGTTAAACTTCCTCAGGGTTAAACACTTTAAATGTTTGTTGATGTGTTCATGAAGCCAAATAATGGATCCATCATCAATTAATACGGAGACATTTTAGAGAGACATGATTTTTTCATGTTCACCTGGTGGGGATAGGTGTAAATAAAAGCAAATTACTGCAGATGCTGGAATTTGAAACCAAAAGAGAAAATGCTGGACAATCTCAGCAGGTCTGGCGGGGTGAAATGTGAGAACAAGGGGGACTCTATCCTTGTTCTGGGAGGGAGGGGAGGGGGTGAGAGTCGTGGCACGGGAGATGAATGGCATGCTGTTGAGGGCCCTGTCGATGGGAATCCACAGTTGAGGAAAAAGGAGCACATATTAGAAGCACCACTTTGGAAAGTAGCATCATCGGAACAACTGCGACGGAGGCGAAGGAGCGGAGAGAAAGGGATGGAGTCTTTACAGGATGTAGGGTGTGAAGGGCTGTAGTCCAGATAGCTGTGGGAGTCAGTGGGCTTGTAGTGGATATTGGTAGATAGTCTATTGCCGGAAGTGGAGACAGAAAGGTCAAGAAAGGGAAGGGAACTGTCGGAGATGGACCAGGTGAAGGCGATGGAGGGTGGAAACTGGAAGCAAAGTTGATGAATTTTTCGAGGTCTGGACAAGAGCATGAAGCGGCACTAAAATAACCATCGACGTACCGGTAAAGGAGTTGTGGGACCCATGCGGGTGCCCATTGCTACTCCTTTGATTTGGAGAACGTGGGATGAGTTAAAGGAGAAGTTGTTAAGAGATAGAACAAGTTCAGCCAGGTGGAGGAGAGTGGTGGTGGCCTCTTTTCAAGAAAGAAGCGAAGAGCTCTCAGGCCGTCCTGGTTTGGGATGGAGGTGTGGAGAGATTGCACATCCATGGTGAAGAGGAGGCGGTTAGGCCTGCGAACTGGAAGCTGTCAATATGACGCAGGGTATCAGAGGAATCCTGGATGTAGGTGGGGAGGGAATGGACCAGGGGAGTGAGCTTGGAGTCAAGGTAAGAGGAAATAAGTTCAATGGGGTAGGAGCATGCTGACACAATGGGCCTCCCAGGACAGTCCTTTTTGTGGATTTTGGAAAGTAGGTAGAAGCGGGCTGTCCAGGGCTGGGAGACTATGAGGTTGGAAGCTGTGGGGGAAAGGCATCCGGAGGAAATGAGATTGGTGACGGTGTTGGAGATGATGGCTTGATGTTCAGTGGTGCGGTCATGGTCCAGGGAGAGGCAGGAGGAAGTTTATAGAACCATAGAAAATTACAGCTCAGAAACAGGCCTTTTGGCCCTTCTTGTCTGTGCCGAACCATTTTTTGCCTAGTCCCACTGACCTGCACTTGGACCATATCCCTCCACACCAGTCCAAGTTTTTCTTAAATGTTAAAAGTGACCCCGCATTTACCACTTTATCCGGCAGCTCATTCCACACTGCCACCACTCTCTGCGTGAAGAAGCCCCCACTAATATTCCCTTTAAACTTTTCTCCTTTCACCCTTAACCCATGTCCTCTAGTTTTTTTCTCCCCTAGCCTCAGTGAAAAAGCCTGCTTGCATTCACTCTATCTATACCTATCAAAATCTTATACACCTCTATCTAATCTCCCCTCATTCTTCTACACTCCAGGGAATAAAGTCCCAACCTATTCAATCTCTCTCTGTAACTCAGCTTCTCAAGTCCCAGCAACATCCTTGTGAACCTTCTCTGCACTCTTTCAACCTTATTTACATCCTTCCTGTAACTAGGTGACCAAAACTGTACACAGTACTCTAAATTCGGCCTCACCAATGTCTTATATAACCTTACCATAACACTCCAACTTTTATACTCGATACTCCGATTTATAAAGGCCAATGTACCAAAGGCACTCTTTATGACCCTATCCACCTGTGATGTCACTTTTAGGGAATTCTGTACTTGTATTCCCAGATCCCTCTGTTCAACTGCACTCTTCAGAGTCCTACCATTTACCGTGTTTCTGAGAGTTGCCGCTCAGCCTCTGCGGGGTGGAGGTCAGTACACCAGACGTCAACAGCACCCCCTTTGTTGGCAGGTTTGATGACAATGTCAGGGTTGGACCCGAGGGAGCAAAGGGCGGAAAGTTCAGAAGGAGATAGGTTGGAATGGGTGAGGGGGCAGAAGAATGGAGACGGCCAACGTCCCATCGACAGTTCCCAATGAAAAGATCGAGGGCAGGTAATTGTCCTGGAGGCGATGTCCAATTGGAGGCAGAATGTTGGAGGCACGTGAAAGGATCAGTGGAACGGGGGGAGGACTCTTGCACAAAGGAGTGGGCACAGAGACGAAGGCGACGAAAGCAGAGTTCAACATCATGTTGAGCCCGGAATCCATTGAGGTGGGACTAAGAGTACAAAGCTGAATCCTTTGCTGAGAACAGCATGCTTAGCCTGAGAGAGAGGAAGGTCGGAGGGTATGGTGATGACACAGCAAGGGCTGGGGCTAGAAGAGATGGAGTTCAAGGGATTGGATAGGAGTGAATGTGTCAACAGTTGTGATGCATCAGAGAAAAAAAGTAGAAGTAGTAGGTCAGGCAGATTCAAAGTTTAAATCCAGGCTATTCTGCGTTAGTTGATGTCAGCAGAGACGGGAGTTGGAAAGGTGTGAGGAAAGCTACAGATGATCTTGTATCATATTGAGCTGGGCAAATGAAACAGATTGGGGTTCCCATCCCGATCACTGTCAATGGCCCTGCTTGATGCTGAAGATCAGGTTGAGGGCACAGAATTGGACTAGTTTTGATACTCTCCTGGGTCAAAGAGTTGATGCTCATTGTCTAGGTTCCCTCAAGATTAAATTAGAGTCAGAGGTTATATGACTGTGGTAGAAAAACAAACAATGGAGACAGCTGGAGGCTGAGAAAGGCAAAAAACTAAATAGAATTAAATAGATATTCGTTTCACCCTCCCCATGTTCATCCTTCTCTGTCAGCAGATGTCACACATAGTCTATGAGAAGACTTGTTGACTTATTGTGTAAGCAAACTAAAATCTTCTTTGTTCTGTGTTGTCCTAAGGTAGTGGATGCCTGATCTAACAACGTGATATACTAGAGAAAATACAAGGTGTCAATACTGAACTGGATCCAATGCTGAGAGTATTCATAGCATTGATTTGTGAAGCTAGTCAGAAAGGCATGAAAAAGCTGTTAGAGAGCATTTTCAGGAAAATTGTTAAGAGGGTAAGATAGCACAAGGGAAATTCTGCTGTAACTCCACCAGGCACTACAGCACAAAGATTTAAAATGTGACTGAAGTATCGCTAGTGTAACCCAGGGTCAACAAGAAAACACTGCTGTGGTCAACAATGGGGGGTGTTTGGGAAAGTCGCTGTGATATTTCAGCACGGTGCTCGAGGATTCCCGGTGGAACAAAACAGGAGACTGCTAGTACACTCAGAAACTTGGGAAGGCCCCCTCGGAATTTAAGGCTAATGTGTTTGAAGTGGTGTCAGTAGAGGAACAAGGGATAAAGAAAATGCTAAAGGGTCTGTGTGTATTTTGAGATAGTACTGCCTTGTTTTCTAAAAACATTTTTTCCTTTAATACAATATTGACTGCATTGGTGAACAAGACACTGCTTCTTAAGCCAGAAGAATATTTTCCAGAAATCTCAAAACTATTTCACCTCAGCACATGACAAAGAATTGGATTTTAAAAATCCTTCATTTATCCAACTGATGGAAAAACCAAATGAGGGCAGAGCAACACGAGTCCACTTTAATGCTAGCTATTGAGAGAAACACTGCACTCTGAATAAAACACTAAAAAAATCCCGCTAAATGCTGGAAGTCTCAGACAAATCAGCAAATGCTAAACATTAGGTACTGTCTATGAAGGGAGAACCAAAAGGATTCATGATCTGGATCTCTTTGTTCAAAAGTCATAAACATTAATTCATCATTTCTCCACACAGCTGCTGATCAGCCTGCTGAGTGTTTAAAGCATTTTATGTTTCCCTGCATCAGCGTTTTCTTAATGAGGCTTCTAGAAGTGGGAAAGGCCAGTGTTGCCAAGAAGGATTAGTCTCCAAACAAAAGTGAAAGGCATGCAGAGCTGTTGGCCTTTCCACTTTCTTGTATGCTTCTGAGAGATAGATAGTTTGCTCCAAGCACACAAACAAAGTACACCACTTTTAAATGACCTGCTCGTGGAAACGACTCAAGATCTGATGGCAAGACAACTGTCCTTGTCTCTCCCTGACTGACATCTCTCCCTCACCAGACTCGTAACCCAGACATAGAAACATAGAAAAACTACAGCACAAAACAGGCCCTTCGGCCCCACAAGTTGTGCCGAACATATCCCTACCTTTTAGGCCTACCTATAACCCTCCATCCTATTAAGTCCCATGTACTCACCCAGGAGTTTCTTAAAAGACCCTATTGAGTTTGCCTCCACCACCACTGACGGCAGCCGATTCCACTCGCCCAAGACCCTCTGTGTGAAAAACTTCCCCCTAACATCTCCCCTGTACCTACCCCCCAGCACCTTAAACCTGTGTCCTCTCGTAGCAGCCACTTCCACCCTGGGAAAAAGCCTCTGAGAGTCCACCCGATCTATGCCTCTCAACATCTTATATACCTCTATTAGGTCTCCTCTCATCCTACGTCTCTCCAAGGAGAAAAGACCGAGCTCCCTCAGCCTATCCTCATAAGGCATGCCACTCAATCCAAGCAACATCCTTGCAAATCTCCTCTGCACCCTTTCAATCTTTTCCACATCCTTCCTATAGTGAGGCGACCAGAACTGAGCACAGTACTCCAAGTGGGGTCTGACGAGGGTCTTATATAGCTGCATCATCATCCCCGGACTCCTAAACTCAATCCCTCGATTGATAAAGGCCAGCACACCATACGCCTTCTTAACCACCTCCTCCACCTGCGGGGCCGATTTTAGAGTCCTATGGACCCGGACCCCAAGGTCCTTCTGATCCTCTACAGTACTAAGAGTCTTCCCCTTTATATTGTACTCCTTCATCCCATTTGACCTCCCAAAATGGACCACTACACATTTATCTGGGTTGAAGTCCATCTGCCATTTGTCTGCCCAGTCTTGCATCCTATCTATGTCCCTCTGTAACTTCTGGCATCCCTCCAGACTATCCACAACCCCACCAACATTCGTGTCGTCAGCAAACTTACCAACCCATCCCTCCACTTCCTCATCCAGGTCATTTATGAAAATGACAAACAGCAAAGGTCCCAGAACAGATCCCTGGGGCACACCACTGGTGACCGACCTCCATTTAGAAAAAGACCCATCTATACCCACTCTCTGCCTCCTTTGGGCAAGCCAGTTCTGGATCCTCTCTAAATGCTCATAAATCTTATCCCTCAGGATCTTCTCCATCAGATTACCAACCACGCTAAGACTAATGTTCTGGGGACACGGGCTTGAATCCCACCACAGCAGCAGATGGAATTCAAATTCAGTTAATACAACTGCAATTAAAAGGCTAGTCTCAGTAAGACCAGTGACCACAGAAATAGGTCTTAAAAACCCATCTGGTTCACTTACCATCCTTATCTGGTCTGGCTTACATGTGACTCCAGAGCTTACATGTGACTCCAGAGCCACAGCAATATGGTTGACTCTTAAATACCTTCCAAAATGGTCCAGCAAGTGACTCAGTTGTGTCAAACCCCTACAAAGTCTTCAAAAAGGAAAGAAACTGGCTGGATCACCCTGCATTGAGCTAGGCCCCGAAAACGACGATAACAAACCCAACCATTAACACTTGAGGCTGGATCAAAAGTGGGAGAGCACTCTCACAGATTAGTCAAACTCATGGAATCATACCTTACATGCAATGTCCCAGACACCCTCACCATTCGTGGCTATGTCCTGTCCCACGAATAGGACAGACACACAAGGGGTGGCAGCAAAGTGATATACAGTTGGGAAGGGGTTGTGTTGGAAGTTGGAAGGCATAACTATAGGGTTCGTGGTGGGAGATACAGGAAGGATATCAGAGGTAGGTTCTTTACGCAGAGAGTGGTTGGGGTGTGGAATGGACTGCCTGCAGTGATAGTGGAGTCAGACACTTTAGGAACATTTAAGCGGTTATTGGATAGGCACATGGAGCACACCAGGATGATAGGGAGTGGGATAGCTTGATTTCAGATAAAGCTCGGCACAACATCGTGGGCCGAAGGGCCTGTTCTGTGCAGTACTGTTCTATGTTCTATGTTCTAAGTTCTCTAGATCGACTCTGGAGAAGTCACATGGCATCAGGTGAAACTGGAGCATGGAAACTGCCCACTGATAACCATAAGGGCAGCACAATGGCAAGCACTGCTGTCTCACAGCACCAGGGGCCCAAGTTCAATTCATCGCAGTGTTAACGTAAGCCTATTTGTGACACTAATAAATAAACTTTAAACTCAGCTGATGAATTAGTACTCCTCCATGTTGAACACCACTTGGATGGTGGCTAGGACACAATGTATTCTGGGTGGACGACTTCAATGTCCATCACCAAAAGTGACTCAGTAGCACCACTCTCCCTGTTGCAGATGCATCTGTCCATGGCAATATTGGTAGGAGTGACCACCGCACAGGACTTGTGGAGACATATTTCCATCTTCACATTAAGGATACCTTCCCATCGTGTTGTGTGGCACCATCACTGTGCTAAATGGGATAGATTTTGAACAGATCTAGCAACTCAAAAACGGGCATCCTATTTTTAAAAATATTCATTCAAAGGATGTGGGCTTTGCTGGCTAGGCCAGCATTTATTGCCCCTTTTTAATTGCCCTCGAGAAGGTGGTGATGAGCTACCTTCTTGAACCGCTGAAGTCCTCTGCAGTCCTGCCACACTCAGTCATGAATGGTGGTGGACAATTAAACAACTTAAGTTTGAGGAGGAGGCTCCACCAATCGCCCCATCCTCAATGATGGAGAAGCCCAACACCTCAACATGAAAGACAAGGCTGGATCATTTGCAACAATCTTCAGCCAGAAATGCTGAGTGAATGATCCATCTCAGCCTCCTCCAGAGGTTCCCAGCATCACAGATGTTAGTCTTCAGCAAAATCGATTCACTCTACATGATATCAAAGAGCTGACGTGCACTAGATGTAGCAAAAGCTATGGGCCTTAACAACATTTCAGCAATCGTAGTGAAGACTTGTGTCCCAGAACTAGCTGTGCCCATAACCAAGCTGTTCCAGTAAAGCTACAACACTGGCAACTACAAATTGAATCCAGCCAATTAGTGACCCATCAGTCTACTCATGATCATGACCTTGTGATGGAAAGGGTAATTGACAACGCCATCAAATGACATTTACTCAACAATAACCTGCTCACTGTCACTCAGCTCGAGTTCTGCCAGGCCACTCTGCTGACTTCATTACAGCCTTGGTTCAAACATGAACAAGAACTCCAGAGGCAAGGTGAGAGTGACAGCCCTTGACATCAAGACAGAATTTGACAAAGTGACATCAAGAAGCCCTAGCAAAGTGATGGAGTCAATGGGAATCAGATGGAAGACTCTCCACTGGTTGGAATCATACCTGGCTCAAAAGGAAGATGGTTCTTGTCATTGGAGATCAATCATCACAGCTCCAGATATCAATGCAGGAAATTCTCAGAGTAGTGTCCTGAGGCCAACCACCTTCAGTGCTTCATAATGACCTACTTTCCATCATAGGGTCAGAAGCAGGGATGTTTGCTGATGATTGCACCATTCAGAACTCCTTGGATTCTGAAGCAATCCTTACCCATATTCAGCAAGACTTTGGCAACATTCAGTCTTGGGCTGGTAAGTGTCAAGCTTTATTCATGCCACATAAGTGCCAGGCAATGACCACATCCAAGAGAGAATCCAGCCATCTCTCCATGACTGTGAATGACATTTCCATCACTGAATCCCCCACTATCAACATCCTGGGAGGTTACCACTGACTAGAAATTTAATTGGACCAGCCATATAAATGTGTGGCTAGAAGAGTGGGTTAGAAGTTAGGAATTCAGTAGAGTAAATCATCTCCTGACTCCCCAAAGCCAGTCCATCATATACAAGGCACAAATCATGAGTGTGATGGAATACTCCCCACTTGCCTGGATGAGTGCACTGAAGAAGTTCAACACCATTGAGAATAAAGCAGTTCATTTGATTGGCATCCCATCCACCACCTTCAACATTCACTCCTTCCATCACTGACGAACAGTGAAAGCAATGTGTACCATCTACAAGATGGGCTGCAGCAACTCGCCAAAGCTTCTTTTCGATAGCACCTTCTAAAATTGTAACCTATACCTCCTAGAAGAACAAGGACAGCAGATGTATGGGAACACCTGCAAGTTACCCTCCAAGCCACACACCACCCTGACATAGAACTAGATCCAGTAAGAGTTTTAACAACACCAGGTTAAAGTCCAACAGGTTTATTTGGTAGCAAATACCATTAGCTCTCGGAGCGATGCTCCTTCGTCAGTTGGAGTGGGGATTTCCACTCCATCTGACGAAGGAGCATCGCTCCGAAAGCTAATGGTTTTTGCTACCAAATAAACCTGTTGGACTTTAACCTGGTGTTGTTAAAACTCTTACTGTGTTTACCCCAGTCCAACGCCGGCATCTCCACATCATAGAACTAGATCGCCATTCCTCCACTGTCTGAGAGTCGAAATCCAGGAACACCCTCCCTAACAGTATTGTGGGTGTTCATGGAGTACAGCTGTTCAAGATGACACTTATGGTCGGACAACAAAAATACTGACCATTCAGCAGGCCCATGTCCTGTGAAAGAATAAAAAAAAGCTTAGCATCCGCACTCTGCCGAACGGAGCTCCGATAAGATGGGCAGGACATGTTACTAGGATTCATGATAAGCATTTGCCAAGAAAGCTCTTTACTTTAGTAACACTATATTCTGCACCCTCTTCTTTCCTTCTCCCCTATGTACTCTATGAACAGTATGTTTTGCCTGTACAGCGCACAAATAATATTTTCACTACATCCCAATACATATGACAATAATAAACCAAGTCTTCTACAGCCAGCTAATTGAAGGTAAATGTTCACATTGATGTCAAAGCCCCCCTGAAGATCTCACTGAAGAGTTTCAACATCGCTCATGAGAAATCCCAGAAGGAAAAAAAAAGTAAAACATGCAAATGATTGATATTGGTTTGAATTGGAGTTAATACAAGACCAGTACTAGTCATTTTGAACTTTTACTGGTTTCTCCTTCTGGGATACACGGTGGCACAGTGGTTAGCACTGCTGCCTCACAGTTCCAGGGACTCTGGTTCGATTCCCGGCTTGGGTCACTGTCTGTGTGGAGTTGCACATTCTCCCCGTGTCTGTTTGGGTTTCCTCCGGGTGCTCCGGTTTCCTCCCACAGTCCAAAGATGTGCGGGTTAGGTGCATTGGCCATGCTAAATTGCCCCTTAGTGTCCTGGGATGCGTAGGTTAGAGGGATTAGCGGGGTAAATATGTGGGGTTAGGGGGATAGGGCCTAGGTGGGATTGTTGTTGGTGCAGACTCAATGGGCCGAATGGCCTCCTTTTGCATTGTAGGGATTCTATGATGGAAGAACAACATCACGCTATATATGAAGTCTTATCAACAAAGGCAGCACTTGCTATGAACAGAACAAAGTTGCCAAGGCCAACAGGAAATATGAGCTTCGAAATTCCAGAGCTGCAAGTCCGTCTGCTGCAGGAACAATACATGTATGTCTGTCCAACATGCAACAGATCTTATCACGCTCATATCGGATGATTGGCCACTTTCAAATACATCACACCTGAAACTCAACTCAAATAAATTCTAGTTAATGTCATGGTCATCTTCGCCTGCAAAGGATGAACATGACAAAACAAAAGCTGGGCTGCATCCTGCCTTCTTGCGCCAACCAGGTAGGAAGCTGGTTGATGGCATTTAAATAAAGTCTGGGAAACAAAATAACCCAGACCTCAAGTTTAACTGCATTGGGTGAGTTTTCAAAAGACATCAAAACTCACCCGCTCAAAACTGTATCCCCAGTTTTTAAAAAAATGACCATTTCCCCACTCAATTCCTTTTTTATGGTGCTATGGTATCAGGAAAATTGTTCTGCTTTATAAAGCAGTAAAAAAAAAAGCAATGTTGGTCATTTCATTGTTGCCGCTTCATGAATCAAAAATATGACCAACTACAGCTATGAAATAGGCAATTCTTTCCCATGAGATAAAAAAATTATATTGTACAGCACATCTGGAAAGGGCACAAGTTTCTTAACATTAGAAAGCTCCTGTGCCTCATTTCTTTGAAATGTTATGACCTTATGTTGGTTTTAAACCTTTCAGATTAATTAAAGTTGTTGACTGTTTTGCTGTTCCTCTGTGGAATCTTTGTGCTGGTTCAGCTGATGCCATTTGAAGAGTATATTGTGTTCTACCCAGACATGGAAATAAATCATACAGCCTGAACAATGCAGTGATGGTATAGTGCTCAAACTCACATACTGAACTTCACAGTGCGTTGTGTTTAAAGAGCTCATTAATGCGTTTCGGCGCAACACTGCGAATATTTGTTTCAAAGTACTACATAACGGAAGAAGTATACATAAATGAGCAGAGCTTCAAAATTTCTAGTTCGTATACTTCCGAACAGTTCAGGGTACCTTAAGAATAACACTGCATAATACTTCCCAGATTCATTTCTGCTTTACAAAATAGTGCCACGAGATCTTTCACATCCACCTGAGAGAACAGGCAGGTCTGCTCATCTGAAAGACGGTACATCCAACAGCACAGTACTTCTCTTTGTCAAGCCTCTGGAGTGGGAACTGAACCTACAAACATTCTGTCTGAGAGACTGAACAACGTTAATCCACAAGACCTAGGAACAGAAGTAGGCCATTCAGCCCATCAAGTCTGTCCTGCCATTCAATAAGGTCATGTCTGATCTGATATGATCCCCAACTTCATTTTCCCACCTTATCCCCATAACCTTTGATTCCGTTACTGATTAAAAATCTGTCCATCTCAGCCTTGAACATATTTAATAATCCAACCTCTTACAGCCCTCCGTGGCAAAGAATTCCACAGATTCACTATCCTCCGAGTGAAAAAAATCCTCCTCTGTCTTAAATGGGTGACCTCTAATTCTGAGGTTATGCCTTCTGGTCCTAGACTCTTCCACAACCTCTCAGCATCTACCCTATCAAACCCCCTGAGAATTCTGTATGTCTTAAGGTCTTCCTTCATTTTTCTAAACTCCAATGAGTGCAGGCCCAAATTACTCAACCTCTGCTCATAAGAAAATCCCTCTATACCCAGGATCAACCTAATGAACTTTCTCTGAATTGCTGCCAATGCCAGCATATATTTCCTTAGATAAGGGAACCAAAACAATTCAGAGTATTCCAGGTGTGGTCTAACTAGTGTCTTGTATAGTTTTAGCAAGACTTCCCTATTTTTATACTCCATTCTTTTTTAAATAAAGGCCAACATTCCATTTGCCTTCTCCATTACCTGTTGAACTTGCATGGTAACCTTTTGTGATAAATACACAACGACCCCCAAATCCTTCTGTGCTGCAGCTTGCTGCAGTCTTTCTTCATTTAAATCATATTCAGCTCCTCTACTCCTCTTATAAAAGTACATAACTTCACATTTTCCTACGTTAAATTCCATCTGCCATGTTTTTAACCAAATCACTCAACCTGTGTATATTCCTCTATAGACTGTGTCATCCTCATCACTTGTCTCCCTACCTATTTTTATGTCATCTGCAAGCTTGCCAATTGTATGTTCACTTCCCTTGTCCAAGTCATTAATATATTGTAAATAACAGTGGCCCCAGCCCTGAGGCACTCCACTATTTACAGGTTGCTATCCTGAAAATGCCCCTCTTATCTAAACTCCTTGTCTTCTATCAGTGAGCCAATCCTCTATCCACGCTAATGTACTACCCCCAACACACGTATTTTATTAAGTCGCCTTGTGTGTGGTATCTCATCAAATGCCTTTTGGAAATCCAATTATATTAACATCTAATGGTTCCCCTTTATCTATCCTGCTCGTTACCACTTCAAAGAATTTTAATAAATCTGTCAGGTGTGATTTCTCCTTTATGAAGCCATGTTGACTCTGCTTGATTGCATTGTGCATTTTTAAATTCTCTGGTGTTACATCTTTTTGCACTGGACTCAAACATTTTCCGAAAGACACATGTTAAGGTAACTGGCTTACAGTTATTTTTTTTTTGTCTCCCTCCCTTTTTGAATAAGGATATTGAATTGGCAGTTTTCCAATCTGCTGGGACTTTACTGGAATTTAAGGATTATTGGAAGATTCCTCCTAGTACATTAACTACCTCTATAGCTACATCCTTTAATATCTTAGGATGCAGACCATCAGATCCAGGGGACTTATTTGGCCTTTAGCCCCATTATTCTTCCTCGTACTTTTTCTTCTAGTGATAGTTTTGGAATGCTGTTAGTGTCTTGTACCGTGAAGATTGGCGCAAATTATCTATTTTACTCCCTTGCCAGTTCCTGGTTCCCCTTAATTATTTTCCCATTCTCATTCTCGAAAAGGCCTATGGTTCACTTTGGCCTCCCCTTTTTATATGTTTTAAAAGGTTTTCATATTACTTGCTAGTTCATCTTATCCCTCTTTTTTTTGGCCATGTTTTGTTGGTCTTTAAAACTTTCCCAATCTCTACAGAATCATAGAATCTCTACAGTGCAGAAGGAGGCCATTCGGCCCATTGAGTGCGCATCAACCACAATCCCACTCAGGCCCTATTCCCATCACCCCACATATTTACCCTGCTAATCCTTGACACTAGGGTCAATTTAGCATGGCCAGTCAACTTAACCCGCACATCTTTGGACTGTGGGAGGAAACCGGAGCACTAGGAGAAAACCCACGCAGACACGGGGAGAAAGTGCAAACTCCACACAGATAGTGACGTGAGGCCAAAATTGAACCTCAGTCCCTGGCGCTGTGAGGCAGCTGTGTTAACCACTGTGCCACCATGCCACCCCCTCGGGCTTACCTCCAACCTTTACTATATAACATTTTTTTCTTTCCGTTTAATACTACCCTTAACTTATTTAGTTAACCAGACTGATTTCTCCTGTTCCTAGAATCCTTCTTCCTCGCTGGGATACATCTTTGTCGTGAGTCATGAACTATTTTCAAAAAAGTTTGTCATTGCTGATCAACCATCCTTTCTGCTAAACTCTCTTCCCGGTCCACTCCAGCCAACTCTGCCCTCATTCCTTTGTAATTATCCTTATTTAAAGTTCAGCACAGTTGTTTCTGACCCAAGCTTCTCACTCTCAAACTGAATGCTAAATTCTACCATGTTATGATCACTGTTTCTTCAGGATCTTTTACTTTGAGATTGTTCATTAAACCAGCCTCATTACACATGACCATATCCATAATAACCTGATCCCTGCTTGGATCCACAACTTTTTGTTCCAGGAAACTGTCCTAAATACACTCTGAATTACTTTTTCCTCATGGATACCTCTGCCAATTTGATTTTCCCAATCTCCAAAATCAGATGCTGAGTTCTGATTTTAAAGACAATGAGGAGACTAATTTGATGAGAATTGCCTATCCTCCACCAGGATCGTTCCCTGAACTAACACTGAAACCAGAAACTTGATGTTTGTTAAATCGCAAAGTCAAGTCTCCACTTTATACCACAATGCTGTAGTGCCATGTTATCCTCGGGGAGACTTGTATAATTAGGAGATTTAAGACAGCTTTTTACAAGCAAGTTAACAGAGGGGTTGTGTGTTAGTATCTTGCACTTTGATGTTGGGGTTGTTGATGGGGCAGGGAAGTTACTTAAAAAATACAGAATGGAGAGATTTGTCTGGAATTTCAACCAACAACAATTAGCATGACATAATGATCTGGGGACAAGGGCTGCTAATGTTCTCTCTATGGTAAACACGATGAACTCACTCAAGAGTGCGAAACATTCATTTGGAAGCTTATTTTTCCTGCATACAAGATCATTTAATAGCTGACAATGCAAGAAAATAGGCTAAAGGATAGACTGTCTGTATAAATTAAAAAAAATGTTGTGACACTTCGAATTTCAACAGCTTACCCATTACAACAAAAACCTGAACACAAAATTATATTATAGGTAGCAAGTCGTGTTTTAAGCTCAGCAGCATGCCTGCAAGCTTAATTCACAAATTTGTATCCCTCGCCCCATCTGCTAAGAATTTCCACCTAGCACTTCATCACCATTGTGAACTTCTGCCTGGGAAGCCAATTAGAGAATGTCAGGCCTTACTGAATACCAAGTTCAAAGTACAAATAGCACTAATAGGGCTGCAACAGTCCCAGAGCCTCAAGGCTTCATTGAAACTAAAGCTGAAATGTTGGCTTCAAAAGTCCTGAAAAAGAGTCATTACTTAAGGCAAAGACTGCAGCAGGAAGGATTTTGTAGCACGCAGGTACGATTTCTTCATCAGCAGCAGAGGTGCCTCCTGTAATTCAACTCTTCATAACAAAAGATAGAAGGATATAAGGATACCAGTGAAAACAAATGGTACTCCCCAGGTTTATGTTTCAGTCAAGCCAATGTGAAAGGCCACCTATACAGAGACTAATGGCCAAGAAAGACCAGCAATTTGTATTGGCTCACATGATGTACGTTTAAAAGGCTGTGGTCACATTATATTTGTTTTACTAATCTTTGTGAAAAGCAATTTCAGTCCTTTGTTTCGTAATCCACCCCAAATCTCAACAATAATTTGCATTAATAAAGCACCTTTAATGTAATGTAGGGGGAAAAAATGCTATGGTAGACATAACCAAACAAAAAGGACACCAAGTAAAAAAAGGATGGGCGACCAAAAGTTTAACCACCATCCACAAGGTGGGTTACAGTTCAAATATTAACGCAACTGCTGTGCAACTACAGGAAGGTTCCTGAAGCAGATTTACCTTCCATTGTTGCACCAGATTAAAATAATTCTGCATGAATATAAAAGCAAGTCTCGTCACTGACAGAATAAATCAACATTTCAGCAGGTGTGGATTATAGAATTAAATAGAATATCAAATTTACAGCACAGACAAAGGCCATCTCCCCAACAGGTCCAGGCTAGTTTTTATACTCATTACCAGCCTCCTCCTCACCTATGAGCAAGATTAAAAAGTTTAAACTAAATTTAGGACTAACGCCAGAAAACTCTTCTTTACACATAGAACGAATCACAATTGGAACAAACATTGGATATAACAATGGAGACAGTCCATTTTGGTCTTATCTTATTTCACTGTCTCAAAAAGAATCGCAAGATTAGTTATGCATGGAATGGCCCCTTTGGCCTACCCTACTTATTGATCCAGAAAAAGCTGGGGGTGAAGTTACACTATACCAGGTGCAAATCTCAAGCAGTCCCAAACTGCCCATCAGCTGGTCTCACATCTATTGCTTATTGCACAAACTAGTTAACCAGATTCCTAAATTATGCTGCTATACTGCACAACTATGTACTAAACTGTTCAGTGCGAATGCAAAAGAGTCAATAATCGTCAAAGCCTAAACAATTGATTGCTTGATAATTATTATTATGGAATTTAGTAATAAACTGGATTACTATCAGAATCATTTAAACATTTTTAAATGACTTAACGGAGTGGGGAAAACTGGAGGCTTTTTCTGGATAACTACTAAGTTGGGTAGGCCAAAGGGCCATTCCATGCATAACTAATCTTGTGATTTTCTTTTAAACAAATAAAATAATAAGACCAAAATGAGTGAAAAAAATCTAATGATTACTTGGTACACGTACATGTTAATACTTCTGTAATATCAGGTTAGGCAGCAGTTGGAGGTCTGTGCAGTATGATAGACAGCAGCCTATGTTATTTTTCAATTGCGCATTAAACTATTCAATGCCGGTGTCTTACACGTGCACATGTGTGGAGTTCAGCTCCCAGGGCAGCCAGACCTAATGCTAGGACAGCGTGGGTGGCACTGTTCAGTCTGTTCCAACATTAAAATAACTGAAAAATAAATATATGTTCCCTGAACTGCCTAGCATTTTTACAATCTAGTTTTGCTCCGGGGCCGAAGTTACACTATACCAAGTGCAAATCTCAAACAGTCCCAAACTGCCCACCAGCTGGTCTCACATCTATGGTTTTATTGCACTTGAGTCAAGCTAGTTAACCAGATTCCCAAATTATGCTGCTATAGTGCACAGCTACGCACGAAAGTGTTCAGTGCGAATGCAAGAGAGTCAATAATCGTCAAAGCTTAAACAACTGATTTCTTATAACAATTATTATAGTAGAATTTAGCAATAAAAAAATAGAAGTATTCGGCACTTAATTATGCAGACTTATTACCTTTTAATAAAGTCCATAAAAGTAGGGAGACCTAAGAAACTCATGCAAAAGTCCATAATATCATAAAGTGATTTCATGTTTAGTGGCATTTAACACTCCACTCGCATTTTACAACACTTTTCCATAATAGCAACACAAGGACCACATTCCCTTTTGCTGTTCTTAATTACTGTTGAAACGACTACTTTGCACCTAACAGGCATGGGAAAATGTCTGTTTATATAGTCAAATAATTTTCAATTTGGCAGATGTGACTAATGCACGCAAGACTGCAAAATATGTTTCCACAACAAAACACTTCTCGCGAGGGCGCAGAAAATTTACATAGTATATATGAAATGAAAAGTCTGGAGCTTCGAGAGATCAAACTTGACTTGATTCTGTGGTGCGTTTGTTTTTTGAGCCCCTCTCTGATTTATCGTGCCGAAACAGAGCAAGAATCTGGTGTTAATATAATGCAGATGGCACTATCCAGAACCCAAGTTTAGGCTACACAGCCACATTGGAAAGCGGCTTGTGATAAAGAACCAACACTCATCAGTCTGCCTGGTTTGTATTTTGGGATAGCATTAAACAGGATTATAGGAAGGAAACAGGATGGCAGCAGAAAGAAAAGCCACTGCCACTATCAGCTTCTGTTTTCCCAGCTATCCTTTGAACTATCTTTTTTTGATGTAGCTCATCAGTACGCAAGATTATTTTTCTTAAAATTGCTTTTGAAGAGCATCACCAAGTGAAGGAAGCCATGCTCTGGCTGGGTCTCGCAAACTGTACAAAAGAGTTGTTGTGGAGATGGAAAGAGCATATTCTATTGTGGAGCTCGCCTGTAGCCGAACAAGGAAGAACATTAGATAATTCACAACCAGAAGACACCAAACAAATCAGCTCCATTAATTTCTACTTCCTTATGTTTATAGTGGCAAATAAAAGCTGAATCAGAATTTACACTTATAGAATCACTGAAATTTTACAGCACAAGAGACCATTTGGCCCATCCCATCTGCACTGGCCCTTTGAATAAGCAATTCACCTTGTGCCATTCCCGTCTTCCTGTAACCCTGCACATTCTTCCTTTTCAGATTATAGTCTAGTTCCCTTTTGAACATCTGGATTGAACCTACCTCCAACATATTTCAAACAATGCATTCCAGACCCCAACCACTTGCTGAATAAAAAAAGATTTTCCTCATGTCACTTTTGCTTCTTTTGTCAAATACATTAAATCTGTGCCTTCTCATTCTTGATTCTTTTATGAGTGGGAACAGTTATTTACTCTGTCCTGACCCCTCATAATTTTGGATACCTGTATCAAATCCCGTCAGTCTGCTCTTCTCCAATGAAAACAGTCCCCACTTCTCAAATCTTTCTTCATAACTTAAGTCCCTCAATCCTGGAGCCATTCTTGTGAATCTTTTCTACATTGGCTCCAAAGTCTTCAAATTTTCCGATAGTGCAGTGTTATATTTATACAGTTGAGGCCGAACTAGTGTCCTTACAAATTCAATGTAACCTCCTTGCCCTTATATTCCAAGAGTCTATTAATAAAGCTCAGGATGCTGTACAGGAAGCCTGCCCTGCCACCTTCAATGAAGTATGCGTATATGAACCCAGATCCCTCTGCTCCTGCACCCTCTTCAGAATTGTACCTTTAACTTATATTGTGTCTCCACATTCTTCCTACCAAAATGACTCATTTCACATTTGTCCACATTGAATTTCATCTGTCACTTGTTTGCCCATTTCAATGTCCTTTTGAAGTTGCACCATATCCCCCTTACAGTTCACCATGCTTTCAAGTTTCAAATCATCCACAAATTTTGAAATTGTGCTCTATGTACCAAAGTCTAGATTATTAAAATACATCAGGATGAGCAAGAGTCCCAAACATTGATACCTGGGGAACTCCACTACAAAACTTCCTTCCAACCCAAAAGACATCAATTTACCATTACTCTCTGTTTCCGATCACTCAGCCAACTTCATATCCATGACTTCATTAGTAAGTGTGTAGAAGACTGTGCCAAAGAAGCAAATCTGCATGTTTGCCAACCAGAAACCATGGATGAACAGGGATATCCACTGCCTGCTGAAGTCCAGGTCTTAGATGTTCAAGTCAGGTGACCCTGACCTATACAAGAAAGCTAGATATGATCTATGGAAATCCATCAAAGATGGCAAAACACAGTACCAGATCAAGCTAGAATCCCAGGCTAGCCACACAGACTCCCACCGACTACGGCAAGGTCTGCAAGATGGCTACAAGATGAAGGCAGGTAAAATCTCTGGCTCCAACGCACCCCTCCCTGATGAGCTCAACGCATTCTGTGCCCGTTTTGAGCAAGAGGTTAGCGGGAGCACACCCTCCATCCCGGAAGCCTCGGATGAATCTGTATCCAATGTCACCATTGCCGACATCAGGGCAGCCCTTCTCAAAAGTCAACCCACGGAAAGCGACTGGTCCAGATGGGGTACCCGGACGAGCACTCAGGTCCTGCGTGGACCAGCTGGCGGGAGTATTCGCAGACATCTTCAACTTCTCTTTACAACAATCTGAGGTCCCTAACTGCTTCAAGAAGACAACCATCATCCCAGTACCAAAGAAAAGCCAAGCAGCGTGCCTTAATGACAATCGTCTGGTGGCTCTGACATCCATCATTATGAAGTGCTTCGAAAGGTTAGTCATGGCACAAATCAATTCCTGCCTCCCAAACTGCCTGGATCCACTACAGTTCGCCTATTGCTGCAACAGGTCCACAGCAGATGCCATCTCCCTACACTCAACACTGGAACGCATGGATAACAAAGACATCTATGTCAGACTCCTATTCATAAACTACAGTAAGAAATCTCACAACATCGGGTTAAAGTCCAACAGGTTTATTTGGTAGCACGAGCTTTCGGAGCGCTGCCCCTTCGTCAGGTTTCTTTAACTTGGTGTTGTAAGAGAAAGGAAAGAGAGGGATTAGGAGAGCAATAGTGGTGGGGGACGCGTCGGTTAGAGGCGCGGACAGGCGATTCTGTGGGTGCGAACAGGACTCCAGGATGGAAGTCTGCCTACCTGGTGCTGGGGTACTGGATGTCTCCGAGCGGATAGGAGGCATATTAAAAGGGGAGGATAAAGAAACAGATGTCATTGTACACATTGGTGCAAATGACGTAGATAGGAAGAGCAGGGGGATCCTACGAGAGCAATTCAGGGAGTTGGGAAATAGGCTAAAAAGTAGGGCCTCCAGAGTGGCAATCTCTGGGCTGCTCCCAATGCCTAGGGCCAGTGAGGCTAGGAATAGGGAGATAGTACAATTGAACGCTTGGCTAAAGGACTGGTCCAGGAGGGAGGGCTTCATATTCCTGGATCACTGGGAAGTTTTCAAGAGAGGAGGGCACCTGTACAAGAAGGACGGGTCACAACTAAATTGGAAGGGCACGAATATCCTGGTTGGGAGTTTTGCTAGTGCAGTTCAGGTGGGTTTAAACTAATATGGCAGGGGGGTGGGGCTCAAAAAATTAGGTCTACAAGTGTAGAGGCTGGGGACGAGCTTTGGGCCAGGACAAGGCTGGCAAAGAAGAAGAGCACTCTGGGGGAGGATGACCTCACTGGGCCTGGAGGTCTGGAGTGCATCTACTTCAATGCAAGGAGCGTAGCAGGTAAGACAGACGAACTTAGGGCCTTAATGCGCACGAGGAATTTGGATGTGGTTGCGGTGACAGAGACTTGGTTGAAAGAGGGACAGGACTGGCAGCTGAATATTCCGGGGTACAAGTGTTTTAGGCGAGACAGAGGAGGGGCCAAAAGAGGTGGGGGAGTAGCAGTATTAGTTAGAGAGCACATTATAGCGGTGCAGAGGGAGGACAATTCAGAGGCGTCGTGTAACGAGTCACTGTGGGTGGAGCTCAGAAACAGGAAGGGCGCAGTCACTATGTTGGGGGTATACTACAGCCCCCCCAACAGCCCAAGGGAAGTGGAAGAACGGACATGTCAGGAGAGAATGGATAGGTGCAGGAAAAATAGGGTTGTTGTAGTGGGAGACTTCAATTTCCCTGGTATAGACTGGAAATCGCGTAGGGCTGGGAGTCTGAATGGGGAGGCATTTGTAAAATGCATACAGGAAGGTTCTTTGGAACAATATGTAGATAGCCCGACTAGAGAGGGGGCTATATTGGACCTAGTACTGGGGAATGAGCCCGGTCAGGTCTTCAAAGTTTCGGTAGGGGAACATGTGGCAAATAGTGACCATAATTCTGTTAGCTTTAGGATAGTGATGGAAAAGGATGAGTGGTGTCCCAAGGGTAAGGTGTTGGATTGGGGGAAGGCTAACTTTAATGGGATTAGGCAGAAATTGGCAGCTGTTGATTGGGAGAGGCTGTTTGAGGGTAAATCCACATCTGGCATGTGGGAGTCTTTTAAGGAACAGTTGTTAGGACTGCAGGATAGGCATGTGCCTGTAAAAAAGGATAGGAAGGGTAGGATTCGAGAACCGTGGATAACCAGGGAAATTGAGGGATTGGTCAAAAAGAAAAGAGTGGCGTACATTAGGTCCAGGCAGCTAAAAACGGAGGGAGCTCTGGAGGAATACAAAGAAAGTAGGAAAGAACTCAAACGAGGAATTAGAAGGGCAAAAGGGGGTCACAAAATGTCCTTGGCAGACAGGATTAAGGAGAATCCCAAGGCATTCTATTCATACGTTAGGAACAAAAGGGTTGTCAGGGGAAAAAAAATCGGACCTCAGGGACAAAAGTGGGGAATTATGCTTAGAGCCCAAAGAAGTAGGGGAGATCCTAAATGAATACTTTGCGTCGGTATTCACAAAGGAGAGGGATGTGTTGACTGGGAGTGTCTCGGAGGGGAGTGTTGACCCGTTAGAGAAAATCTCCATTACAAGGGAGGAAGTGTTAGGTTTTTTAGGGAATATTAAGACTGACAAATCCCCAGGGCCTGATGGAATCTATCCCAGGCTGCTCAGGGAGACGAGAGATGAAATCGCTGGGCCTCTGACGCAAATCTTTGTCTCGTCACTGGACACAGGTGAGGTCCCAGAGGACTGGAGGATAGCTAATGTGGTCCCGCTATTTAAGAAGGGTAGGAAGGATAACCCGGGAAATTATAGGCCGGTGAGCTTGATGTCCGTGGTAGGGAAGTTGTTGGAGAAGATTCTTAGATAGGATGTATGCGCATTTAGAAAGGAATAAACTCATTAACGATAGTCAGCATGGTTTTGTGAGAGGGAGGTCATGCCTCACTAACCTGGTGGAGTTTTTTGAAGAAGTGACTGGAATGGTTGACGAGGGAAGGGCCGTGGATGTCGTCTATATGGACTTTAGTAAAGCGTTTGACAAAGTCCCTAATGGTAGGTTGGTGCAAAAGGTTGGATCTCTTGGGATAAAGGGGGAGGTGGCTAGATGGGTGGAGAACTGGCTTGGTCACAGAAGACAGAGGGTGCTAGTGGAAGGGTCTTTTTCCAGCTGGATGCCTGTGACTCGTGGTGTTCCGCAGGGCTCTGTATTGGGACCTCTGCTGTTTGTGATTTATATAAACGATCTGGAAGAAGGTGTAACTGGGGTGATCAGTAAGTTTGCGGACGACACGAAAATGGCTGGACTTGCAGATAGTGAGGAACATTGTCAGAGGCTACAGAAGGATATAGATAGGCTGGAAATTTGGGCAAAGAAATGGCAGATGGAGTTCAATCCAGATAAATGCAAAGTGATGCATTTTGGTAGAACTAACGTAGGGGGAGCTATACGATAAATGGCAGAACCATAAAGGGTGTAGATACGCAGAGGGACCTGGTGTGCAAGTGCACAGATCCGTGAAGGTGACGTCACAGGTGGAGAAGGTAGTGAATAAGGCATATGGCATGCTTGCCTTTATAGGACGGGGCATAGAGTATAAAAGTTGGGGTCTGATGTTGCAGTTGTATAGAACGTTGGTTCGGCCGCATTTGGAATACTGCGCCCAGTTCTGGTCGCCACACTACCGGAAGGACGTGGAGGCTTTAGAGAGAGTGCAGAGGAGGTTTACCAGGATGTTGCCTGGTATGGAAGGGCTTAGTTATGAGGAAAGATTGGGTAAACTGGGGTTGTTCTCACTGGAAAGACGGAGGATGAGGAGTGACCTAATAAAGGTGTATAAAATTATGAAAGGCATAGATAGGGTGAACGGTGGGAAGCTTTTTCCCAGATCGGTGGTGACGTTCACGAGGGGTCATAGGTTCAAGGTGAGCGGGGGGGAGGTTTAACACGGATATCAGAAGGACGTATTTTACACAGAGGGTGGTGGGGGCCTGGAATGCGCTGCCGGGCAAGGTGGTGGAGGCGGACACACTGGGAATGTTTAAGACTTATCTCGATAGCCACATGGACGGAATGGGAATGGAGGGATACAAAAAAAATGGTCTAGTTTGGACCAGGGAGCAGCGCGGGCTTGGAGGGCCGAAGGGCCTGTTCCTGTGCTGTATTGTTCTTTGTGCTTTGACTTCTTACTGTGCCGACCCCAGTCCAACGCCGGCATCTCCACATCATAAACTACAGCTCAGCCTTTTATACCATTATTCCTACGAGACTTATCTCCAAACTTGGTGGCCTGGGGCCCGGCTCCTCCCTCTGTGACTGGATCCTAGACTTCCTAATCCACAGACCGCAGTCACCAAGGATAGGCAACAATACCTCCTCCACAATCGTCTTCAACATCAGTGCTCCACAAGGCCGTGTCCTCAGCCCCTTACTATACTCCTTATACACCTCTGACTGTGTGGCCAAATTCCCCTCCAACTCAATTTTCAAGTTTCCTGATGACACCACCATTTTGGGTTGAATCTCAAACAATGACGAGACACAGTACAGGAAAGAGAGAGAATCTGGTGAACTGGTGCGATGACAACAATCTTTTCCTCAACGTCAACAAAACGAAGGAGATTGTCTTTGAGTTCACAGAGCATAGTGGAGAGCATGCCCCTGTCTACATCAATTGGGATGAAGTAGAAATGGTCGAGAGCTTCATGTTTTTAGGTGTCCAGATCACCAACAACCTGTCCTGGTCCCTCCATGCCAACGCTATAATTAAGAAAGCCCACCAATGCCTCTGCTTTCTCAGGAGATGAAGGAAATTTGGCATGTCCACTACAACTCTCACCAACTTCTACAGATGCACCAGAGAAAGCATTCTTTCCAGTTGTATCACAGCTTGGTACGGCTCCTGCTCTGTCCAAGACCCCAATAAACTACAAAGGCTCCTGAATCTAGCCCAGTCCAACACTCAAACCAGCCTCCCATCCATTGACACTGTCTACACTTCCCCCTGTCTCGGAAAAGCAGCCAGCATAATCAAGGACCCCATGCACCCCGGACTTACTCTCTTCCACCTTCTTCCCTCAGGAAAAAGATACAAAAATCTGAGGACATGGACACGTACCAGCCGACTCAAAAACAGCTTTATCCCACTGCCACGCACCCCGGACATTCTCTCTTCCACCTTCTTCCATCAAGAAAAAGACACAAAAGTCTGAGATCACCATACAAACCGAATCGAGAACAGCTTCTTCCCTGCTGCCATCAGACTTTTGAATGGACCTACCTTATATTAAGCTGATCTTTCTCTACACCCTAGCTATGACTGTAACATTATATTTTGTACCCTCTCCTTTCCTATGTACAGTATGCTTTGCCTGTCTAGCGCGCAAGAAACAATACTTTTCACTGTATATTAATACATGACAATAAAACAAATCAAAATACTATTTTCCCTTTTACTCCATGAGCTACGACATGCCTCACAAATCATTGTATCAGATTTATGAGACTTTGTGCATGGGCAGTGTGAGAGAACTCATTGTGAATGGAAAGTGTGCAGAAGACTCAGCAACTCGCTGACAGCTACGGCATGCAGGGCTTCTTCAGCACAATTAAAACCATCTACGGTCCAAGTACCCAGGGACCCACACCACTGAAAGCCAAAAACAGAGAGGCACTCATTAAAAACAGAGGGGCAATCAATGCCTGCTGGAGTGAGCACTTGAGGACCTCCTCAACCAAGACGCAGCCTTCGACGCAAATGTCTTCTGCACTATCCCGCAACACACAATCTGCCACCATCTCATCCCAACCCCAGCTTGCCGAAGTTGAAAAAGCCATCCGACAGCTGAAAAACAAGGCCTCCAGCATGGGTGAAATCCCCGCTGAAATATTAAAATGCAGCGGAGAGGTATTCTTGATAAGAATCCACAACCTTATCAACTTTGTCTGGAAGGAAGTGAGCATGCCAGGAGATCTCAGAGTCACCTTAATTGTGACCATCTTCAAGAAAGGAGACAGGCCCAACTGTGGAAATTAGAGGAATTTCCCTCCTCTCCGCCATGGGAAAGGTCATCGTGAGAATCCTCCTCAACCGCCTCCTCCCAGTGGCTGAAGAGCTCATCCGAGTCTCAGTGCAGCTTCCGTCCATCAAGAGGCACAATGGACATGATCTTGAGCAGCAACAACCTCCAGCTGGCGTTCTTTGATCTCGCAAAGGCCTTCAACTCTCCCAACTGAGGGATTGGGGAATATCCTCCTCAAATTTGGCTGCCGCAGAAATTCGTCACCATTTTCCACCTGCTCTATGATGACATGCAAGCCGTGATCCCCACCAACAGAACCACCACAGACCCAATACGTGTGCAAACTGGGTCAAACAGGACTGCGTCATCACACCGACACTCTTCTCCATCATCCTCATAGCAATACTCCATCCCATCATCTCGAAGCTCCTCAGTGGAGTGGAGCTAACCAACCTGACAAGTGGGAAACTGTTCAACCTCCAACGCCTCCAGGTCAGAAGCAAGACCACCTCAACTTCTGTCATTGAACTGCACTATGCAGACGGCACCTGTGTGCGTGCACATAGAGGCTCAGCTACAAATCATTGTTCACGTATTCACTGAAGCGTATGAGAGAATGGGCTTCAGACTAAACATCTGGGAAAAAAAGGTTCTCTACCAGTCTGCACCTGTCACACAAAACTGCTCCCCAGACCATCAAGGCCCATGTGAGCCCCTGGGCAATGTGGATTATTTCCCATACCTCGGGCGCCTTCTCTCGGCACAAGCAGACATCAACGATGAAATCCAGCATCAACTCCAATGTGCCAGTGCAGTCTTCGGATGCCTGAGGAACAGAGTGTTTGAAGACTGAGACCTCAAATCCAGCACCAAGCTCATGGTCTACAGAGCAGCCGTGGTCCCTGCCCTCCTGTATGCATCGGAAAAATGGACAATGTACAGCAGACAGCTCAAATCCCTGGAGAAATATCACCAATGCTGCCTCTGCAAAATCCTGCAAATCCGCTGCAGGACAGGCGTACCAATGTGAGCATCCTCTCCCAATATCCCAGTATTGAGGCACTGGTAACACTCGAGCAGCAGCAAGCGCAGGCCACATTGTCTGCAACCTAACACAAGACTCCCGAAACAAGTGTTCTACTCCGAGCTCCACAATGACAAGCGATTACTAGGAAGGCAGAGAAAACACTACAAGGACACTCTGAAAGCCTCCCTAAATAAATGCAACATCCCCATCGACATGTGGAATCGCTTGCCTTAGAATGCACAAACTGGAGAAGAAGCATCCACAAAGGCGCCAATCATCTCGAGCATCACCGGGTAGAGCAGAGGCCAAGTGTAAACAGCAGAAAGGGAGCGCAGAGTCCAGAGCATCCCACCCATCCGCCAAACGTGTGGCAGAATCTGCGGCTCCAGGAGTGGACTATTCAGCCACTGCAGAATTCACCTAACCAGAATGGAAGCAAGTCATCCTTGACGCAGAGACTACCAAAGAAGAACAATTAGGAATTGAGTTGTGCGAGACCACTTAGGGATGAGTGACCATAATGTGATAGAATTCTTCATCAAGATAGACAGTAATTGATTCTGAGACTAGGGTCCTGAACCTTAATAAAGGAAACTATGATGGTATGAGGCATGAGTTAGCTATGATGGATTGGGAAACGTTACTTTAAGGGATGATGGATAAGCAATGGCAAACATTCAAGAGCGCATGGGTGAACTGCAACATTTGTTTATTACTCATTTGTTTAAAGACAAAATACTGCGGATGCTGGAATCAGAAACAAAAACGGGAAACAAAAGTGCGTGGGAACGGGGGTTGTTTAATCGAGATTGGTAGAAAACTCATTGGCAAACAGGAAACAAAGAGCAGGAACAGGTCTTTTCCAAATGGCAGACAATGACGAGGGAATTATCGCATGGATCAGTGCTCGGACCCCAGTTATTCACAATATATATTAATGATTTAGATGAGGGAACTAAATGTAATATCTCCAAATTTGCAGGTGACACAAGTTGGGTGGGAGAGTGAGCTGTGGAGAATGTAGAGATGCTTCAGTGTGATTTGGACAAGTTGAGTGAGTGGGCAAATGCATGGCAGATGCAGCATAATCTGGATAAATGTGAGGTTATCCATTTGGAGCAAAAACAGAATGGCTATGAATTGAGGGGAATGTGCAACAAAACCTGGGTGTCCTCAAACACCAGTTGCTGAAGTTAAGCATGTAGGAACAGCAGGCAGTAAAGAAGACAAATGGTATGTTGGCCTTCATAGCGAGAGGATTCAAGTAGAGCAGGGATGTCTTGCTGCAATTAAACAGGACCTTGGTGAGACTACACCTAGAATAATGTGAGCAGTTTTGGTCCCCTTATCTGAGGAAGGATGATCTTGCTATAGAGGGAGTTCAGCGAAGGTTTACCAGACTGATGTCTGGGATGGAGGGACGAGAGTTCAGAAGAATGAGGGGGGAATCAAATCCAAACCTATAAACAGCTGGACAGGGTGGATGTTCTCGATGTTGGGGGGAGTCCAGAAGCAGGGGTCATAGTCTAAGGACAAGGGATAAACATTTTGGGCTTGTAATAAGGAGAAATTTCTTCTCCAGAGTGGTATGCCTGTGGAATTCGCTACCACTGAAGAATAGTTAAGCCAAACATTGTATGTTTTCAAAAAGGAGTTTGATATAGCACTTGAGGTGAAAGGGATCAAAACATAAGCAGGGAAGGTGGGAGATCAGGCTATTAAGTTGGGTGATCAGCCATGATGACACTGAATGGTGGAGCAGGCTCAAAGGGCTGAATGGCCTACTGCTGTTCCTATTTTCTATGTTTTTAAAGTCCATGTACACCACATCATCAGCATTCCCCTCACCAACTCTCTCTAGTTAAACCCTTAACAAACGTCAGAGTCATAGAGCAATACAGCACGGAAACAGGCCCTTCGGCCAACCGGATCATGATGACCATGGTATGCTCCCAGCTAGTCCCAATTGCTTGCGTTTGGCCCATATTCCGTTAATCCTTTCCCATCCATGTACTTACCCAAATGCTTTTTAATGTTGCTATTGTACCTGTCTCGACCACTTCCTTTGGCAGCTCATTCCATAGACGTGCAATCTTTCCTTATTTAATCAGCATTTGTCTACGTGGCTATTAATTTTGTTCCGAATTATTATTACTAGATGTTTTCACATCATAGAGGTTAAACTGACTTATCTTATCTGTGCACTCTTTTTTGAACATGGGTGTAACATTTGCAATTCTCCAGTCTTCTGGCACCGTCCCAAGTCTAAGGAAGACTGGAAAATTATGGCCAGTGTCTCTATAATTTCCACTCTCAGTCCCCTGTATGGTGGTAAATATTAATTCAATACTTACCACCCTTTTACTATTTATATGCCAATAGAAGACTTGGAGATTCCCTTTACTGTTAGTTGCCAGTCTCTTTTCATACTCACACTTGTTTGTTTTTTCACTTTTCCTCTGAACCCTTTATCGAATTCTCCATTGTATTATCTACTTGACATCTGTCATAAGCATACAAACATACAAATTCGGAGCAGGAGTAGATGATTGGGCCTCTTGAGCAGGCTTCACCATTCAATGCGATCACCATGGTACATCTGTAGCCTCAACTACACATGCTGCGTACCCCGCATCCCAGATTCTTGACTCAAGGGAGTCAATCGACTTCTGCCTTAAAAATGTTCAACGACCCTGCCTCCATCGATCTACAGGAAAGTGAGTTCCAAATATTCACAACCCTTAGAGAAGTGTAAAAATAAGGGCTCTCTCATTTCAGACTATGCCCCCTAGTTCTAGTCCCTCCCACAAGGGAAAATATCCTTCAGCATCCATAGTGCCAAATCCCCTTAGGATCTTATATGATTCAGTCGGATCCAGGAAAGGAAATCTGCCATCCTTACTTGGTCTGGCCAACATGCAATTCCAGATATACAGAAATATGGTTGACTCTCAAATGCCCTCTGAAATGGAGAGCAGTTGGGGATGGACAATAAATGCTGGCCCAGCCAGCGACACCCACATCCTGTAAAGGAACCTCTTTTCTGAAAGATAATTTCTCATTCTTCTGAACTACAACACATATAGGCCCAGCCTGTCCAACTTTTCCTCAAGATAATCCCATTCCAGGTGTCAGTCCAGTGAACCTTCTCTAAATTGCTTCTAAGGCATTTATATCCTTTCTTAAATAAGGAGACCACAGTACTTTAGATGTGGTGGCACCATTGCCCTGTACAACTGCAGCAAAACATCCTTACTTGTACATTCCACTCCCTTTGCAATATACAACATATTCCATTTGCTTCCTACTTTTTCCTTTTCATCTTAATCCCCATGTTTTGTCATCCAGGGAGCACTGGATTTGTTTACCCTACCTTTTCCTTACAAGGGAATATACCCCGACACTGCTGGGATATCCTATCTCAGAAGACAAACACGGGGGACAGAGTACCCTTCGTCGTCCAGTACTTCCCCGGGGCGGAGAAGCTACGGCATCTCCTCCGGAGCCTTCAACATGTCATTGATGAAGACGAACATTTCGCCAAGGCCATCCCCACACCCCCACTTCTTGCCTTCAAACAACCGCACAACCTCAAACAGACCATTATCCGCAGCAAACTACCCAGCCTTCAGGAGAACAGTGATCACGACACCACACAACCCTGCCACAGCAACCTCTGCAAGACATGCCGGATCATCGACACGGATGCCATCATCTCACGTGAGAACACCATCTACCAGGTACACGGTACCTACTCTTGCAACTCGGCCAACGTTGTCTACCTGATACGCTGCAGGAAAGGATGTCCCAAGGCATGGTACATTGGGGAAACCATGCAGACGCTACGACAACGGATGAATGAACACCGCTCGACAATCGCCAGGCAAGACTGTTCTCTTCCTGTGGGGGAGCACTTCAACTGTCACGGGCATTCAGCCTCTGATCGTCAGGTAAGCCTTCTCCAAGGCGGCCTTCATGACACACAACAGCGCAGAGTCGCTGAGCAGAAACTGATAGCCAAGTTCCGCACACATGAGGACGGCCTAAACCGGGATGTTGGATTTATGTCACATTATCAGTAACCCCCACAGCTTGCCTCCTGGACTTGCGGGCTATCCTGTCTGGAGACAATACACATCTCTTTAACCTGTGCTTAATGCTCCCTCCACCCACATTGTCTGTATCTTTAAGACCTGGTTGGCTGTAGGGATTCGCATTCTAATCAGTATTCTGTAACTTGATTTTGTGTCTCTGTGCCCTGTTTGAGAGCACATTTCCACTCCATCTGATGAAGGTGCAGCGCTCCAAAAGCTAATGGTATTTGCTACCAAATAAACCTGTTGGACTTTAACCTAGTGTTGTTAAAACTCTTACTGTGTTCATCCCAGTCCAACGTCGGTATCTCCACATCATATCCTATCTCTCCAGCATTGTAATGCCCTCCTTAATCAATACTACCATTCCTCCCCCCCTTTCTTCCTTTCCCTGAACTCCTTGTATCCAGGAATATTTAACACTCAGTCCTGCCCTTCTTCAGGCCAGGTCTTTGTCATAGCCACATTTCCACATGATATAATTCACCTGCAATTCACCAATCTTGACCACATTCTGTGCATTCATGAACACGGACATTAACTTTCTCCCTCACCCTGATCCCACCTATTCCCTGCTCCATTGCCATCTCTCTCTCTCCTAGCATAAAGTAAAAAGTTTATTAGTCACAAGTAAGGCTTACAGTAACACTGCAATGAAGTTACTATGAAATTGCACCTTGTTATTCCTCTCTAATAATTCTGCCTGCTTCCCATAGCCCTGCCAAGTTAGTTTCAAAGCAGTGGAAAACGGTCTAGGCTCTATTTAGGTGCAACTTGCCCATCCTGTACAGGTCCCAAGTCCCCCAGTCAGTTCCAATTTCTGAAGGACCTAAAGCTCTCCCTCTTGCAATGCATTCATTGGCTTTATCCTATTTCTATGCTCATTTGCACATGGCACTGGGAGTAAACTGAAGAATACGGAGTTCCTGCTTGCTAATTTCCTACTTTGCTCCCTAAACTCTGACTGCAGGGCCACATCCCTCTATCTGCCTGTGTCGTTCATACTAATGTACATTATGTTCACCCACCCACCTTAAGGTGCTCTGCAGCCAGGGACATCCTTGACTCTGGCACCAGGGAGGCAATGCCTATGGCCACAGAAACACCCATCTATTCCTCTAGCTATCGAATGATTATTATTGCCCATTATTATCATTATTGCCCCTCCAATCTTCCTTGTATCCTACCTGTATAGCTGAGGCATCTATGGCACTCTGGACTTGGCTCTGGCTTCACTCCAGGATGATCCATCACCCTCATGTGTATACAGAACTGAGTACTAGTTCATAGAATCCCTATTGTACAGAAGGCGGCCATTCAGCCCCATTGAGCCTCCACTGACAACAATCCCACCAGGCAACCCCACCCTGCTAATCCCCCTGACACTAAAGGGGCAATTTAGCATGGCCAATTAACCGAACCTGCACATCTTTGGACTGGGGGAGGAAACTGGAGCACCCAAAGGAAACCCACGCAGACAGGGGGAAAACATGCAAACTCTGCACAGACAGTGACCTGAGGCCAGAATTGAACCTGGTCCCTGTCACTGTGAAGCAGCAGTGCTAACCACTGTGCCACCCAACTGAACGTTGGCAAGGGTGGGATTGGTGGGTGGAGAGCGGAATGCACTCAGGGGACTCCTGCACTACCTGCCTGTTTGGTGGTCAACCACTCCTTTTCTCCTTGCAGACTCTAAGATGGTCACATCTATAAACATGCTATCCACAAAGCTTACAACCTCACGCATGCAGCTGGTATAAACTAAGTAACATAGGCACATAATTAATTTTGTCAATTAACAAGATGATTCTACATTGGAGAGAGCCTAAGTTTATCTACGCTCATCCTTCCAGAATATAAATTCAATTGTCTTAAATTAGTACAATGTTGATGTGCGATCAGCTTTCTTGATTACCCCTGTGTGCAGCTGTTGGAACATATTGCATTTCACACAAATAATGCTCGTAATCTTACCCTTTACCCTTTGGGGCGGCATGTGGCACAGTGGTTCGCACTGCTGCCAGGGACCCAGGTTCGATTTCCGTCTTGGGTCACTTATGAGGAGTTTGCACATTCTCCCTGTGTCTGCGTGGGTTTCCTCCGCTGCTCCGGTTTCTTCCCACAGTCCAAAGATGTGCTGGTTAGGTGCATTGACCATGCTAAATTCTCCCTCAGTGTAACCGAACGGGTGCTGGAGTGTGGCAACTACGGAATTTTCACAGTGCCTTCATCGCAGTGTGAATGTAAGCCTACTTGTGACTAATAAACAAGCTTCAATATTACCCTTTACAGTCCTGTCGTTCTGACCAATTTGAAATTTATTTTTGATGCCTTGTTGAAAATTTTAAATCTCTATCCAAGTACCTTCCCAAGAAGTCTTTTTGATACTGAAGAACCTTAGCTTATCAAGAATTCCTTCAAGTGGAAACATGTGCAGTGAGGTCGATTTAGCCAGGGAAAGGTTACATCTTCAGAAAACATGGCCAGAAATGGTGCTCTGAAGGGCCAAAATGTGGACATAAAGAAAATGAAATTTTGTAATATAAATTCTGTGATCACATATTGACAAATGAATGATAGATCTACCCCCAGAAAGAAGACAGAATACATATGAAGTGTGAACATACATTATCTGAACAAGAAAGAAATGTGATAAAGAGCTTTGGACAGAAATGGCTAACATCGCTTCATTGCTGACCGATAGACCATTCATTACAGGTTGCCTCAGTCCCACATTCCGAATTCCGTCCATACACCACACTGCCTCTCCCCCTCACTTTCCTCCTTTTAGACATTTGCTAAAACCTGTCTCTTTGACCAAGCTTTTGGACATTTCACCCAAAATCTCCTTATGTGGCTTGGTGTCTGTGAAATGCTGTGGAGCGTTTCATTATGTTAAAGGCACCAAGTTACACAGCAGGGGGAGATTACAAAGGAGTCTGAATGAGGACGAGAATTTTAAAAAATCAAGGGAGCCTATGTTGGTCAACGAGCAAACGGGTGATGGATTAGTGGATATTAGAACAAAGAAAATTACAGCACAGGAACAGGCCCTTCGGCCCTCCAAGCCTGCACCGATCATGCTGCCCGACTGATCTAAAACCCCCTACTCTTCCGGGGACCATATCCCTCTATTCCCATCCTATTTATGTATTAGCGTGGGTTAGGTTATGGGCAACTGAGTCTGAAATGAGCTCAAGTTCCCGGACAATAGAAGCTAGGAGGCCACCAGGAGAGTATTGGAATAGACAAGTCTGGAAGTAACAAAAGCATGAGACTTTCAGCAGCAGAATAGCTGAGGCAGAGGCAGGTGATATTTTGGAGGTGGAATTAGGTGATTCCTGTCAGGCAGACTACGTAGGCGATGTGGCGGGTACACAGTCTCTGTCCAGAAACTCGGAAGCTTGGATTTCCCCACATGCTGTACAGCAAGTTGCCTATTGCTGTTTGGGAGAGGGTGAGATAGTTGTCTGATCCCTGATGTGGGGCTGGCTGAAGTGGGGGAGCACGGGGAATGGTGGAGTTAAATGGAGGAGGGGAAAGAGGACATTGACCTCCCCCCTGAAGTTGTCCTCCCTTCCCTTCAGCTGCTACCTTTCTAGGACCTGGGAAACTCAGCCAGCCATGGTTCGATCTGGAAAGCAGGTTAAATCAGAGGCTACCAGCCTCATTAAAATGTTTCATTGACCTGACTCCTGGGAGTAGGCTGGTTGCTTCCCTCTGTCAAAGACAAAATTAAAGGGTTTGGAGTTAGTTTCCTTTCCAAGTTTTAACAGCTCACCTGACTCCAACCCACTGATTTTGTCAATTATGATTCAGCCTCATTTTTATTTGAATAATGGAGAGGCAACATGTAAGTGAGAAAAAAGGAAGGGACCAAGGATAGATCCTTCAAGGTAACAGTGCAGAGACAGGGAGAGAAGTAATTAAAACAGGCCTTTCGGCCCAACTGGTCCTGCTGACCATGGCGCCCTCCCAGCTCATCCCAATTGCCCGCATTTGGCCCATATCCCTCTACAGAGTCAATTGAAGGAGATTCTCTGGCTACAACTAGGTAGGCAGACATGGTGCCAGGTAAAGGCCATCTCGCTCAACGCCATATTGGAGGAGGGTGGTGTGGTCAAATATCTCAGAGTTTGCACAGCTGTGGAGAAGAATAAATAGAGGTGGCAAGCAACAGTCCGGCCATTTTAGTGATATAGTAAGAAGTCTCACAACACCAGGTTAAAGTTTAACAGATTTATTTGGTAGCACGAGCTTTCGGTGGGCTGCTCCTTCATCAGGTGAGTGAGGGGTTCACCTGATGAAGGAGCAGCGCTCCGAAAGCTCGTAATTCCAAATAAACCTGTTGGACTTTAAGCTGGCGTTGTGAGACTTCTTACTGTGCCCACCCCAGTCCAATGCCGGCATCTCCACATCATTTCGGTGATATACCAGGGATGGAAACCTAATTGGCAAGATTCAAACATGGAGTTGTGGCTCAAATAGTCAGTGACCCTCAATGTATTTGAAAGATATTTTTACTTTAGTAAAACAAATTATGACATTAATGCAAGTTTAACAGGTGATAATCCATAATTTTATTACGAGATAGTACCTCAGTCAGTTTATTCTGTTATTTGTGAGAATCACATGCATCAATCCCAGTTACTTCATTAAACAAATCCTCTGGTGGCACAATTAAACATCTGGATTTTTCTGTGCATTGTTTACCTTGATAAAAGTATCAAGCCTGAATAAGAAAAACAAAATCTTATTTGACAGTCACACCCAAGTAGCACTGAAATATTCTAATATTTTAAAATGAATCTCTATGTTCACGTGGCAACATATTCAGCAATATATAATGTTGCAAGAAGGTGCCACATTGAGCACTCTAATAATTCTAAAATATTTTCTATTCTATCACAAGGCTGTCATCCATATCTTTATTGCCTTTAGACTCAACTATTTCAATGCAGTCCTAACCAACCTCCCAGCTTGCCCTTCTGTAAATGTGAATTAATCAAAAACTTTGCTGCCCTGACCCTAACTTGCACCCTTTCCCATTCACCCACACTTGCAGACCTACATTGACGCTCATTAGACAATGCCTGCATTTTAACATTCGTATCCTTCATGTTCTCAACCGTCCCCATCTCCGAAAGCTCCTGCAGCCCACAATCCTCAGATCTCTCTGCTCATCCAATTTTGATCCTTTACCCATTCCCAATTTTCACTGCTTCCTGCCAGGAGGTTGTCCCTTCAGATGTCCGAATTCTAAGCACTCGAGTTCATATTGCAAATTTCGTGGCTCTCTACCTCTTTCTCCCTTTAAGTCACTCTTTAAAAAACTTACCTCTTTGACCAAGCCTTAGGTCACCATAGAAACATAGAGAATTACAGCTCAGAAACAGGCCTTTTGGCCCTTCTTGTCTGTGCCGAACCATTTTTTGCCTAGTCTCACTGACCTGCACTTGGACCATATCCCTCCACACCCCTCTCATCCATGAACCCGTCCAAGTTTTTCTTAAATGTTAAAAGTGACCCCGCATTTACTACTTTATCCGACAGCTCATTCCACACTCCCACCACTCTCTGCATGAAGAAGCTCCCCCTAATATTCCCTTTAAACTTTTCTCCTTTCATCCTTAACCCATGCCCTCTGGTTTTTTTCTCCCCTAGCCTCAGCGGAAAAAGCCTGCTTGCATTCACTCTATCTATACCCATCAAAATCTTATACACCTCTATCAAATCTCCCCTCAATCTTCTACGCTCCAGGGAATAAAGTCCCAACCTATTCAATCTCTCTCTGTAACTCAGCTTCTCAAGTCCCAGCAACATCCTTGTGAACCTTCTCTGCACTCTTTCAACCTTATTTACATCCTTCCTGTAACTAGGTGACCAAAACTGTACACAATACTCCAAATTTGGCCTCACAAATGCCTTATATAACCTTACCATAACACTCCAACTTTTATACTCGATACTCCGATTTATAAAGGCCAATGTACCAAAGGCACTCTTCACGACCCTATCCACCTTTGATGTCACTTTTAGGAAATTCTGTACCTGTATTCCCAGATCCCTCTGTTCAACTGCACTCTTCAGAGTCCTACCATTTACCCTGTACGTTCTACTTTGGTTTGTCCTTCCAATGTGCAATATCTCACACTTGTCTGCATTAAATTCCATTTGCCATTTTTCAGCCCATTTTTCTAGTTGGTCCAAATCCCTCTGCAAGCTTTGAAAACCTTCCTCACTGTCCACTACACCTCCAATCTTTGTATCATCAGCAAACTTGCTGATCCAATTTACCACATTATCATCCAGATCATTGATATAAATGACAAACAACAATGGACCCAACACCGATCCCTGCGGCACACCACTAGTCACAGGCCTCCACTCAGAGAAGCAATCCTCCACAACCACTCTCTGGCTTCTTCCATTGAGCCATTGTCTAATCCAATTTACTACCTCCCCATGTATACCTAGCGACTGAACCTTCCTAACTAACCTCCCAAGAGGGACCTTGTCAAAGGCCTTGCTGAAATCCAGGTAGACAACATCCACCGCCTTCCCTTCATCCACTTTCCTGGTAACCTCCTCGAAAAACTCTAATAGATTGTTCAAACATGACCTACCACGCACAAAGCCATGTTGACTCTCCCTAATAAGTCCCTGTCTATCCAAATATTTGTAGATCCTATCCCTTATCACACCTTCTAATAACTTGCCCACCACTGACGTCAAAGTTACTGGCCTATCATTTCCCAGATTTCTTTTGGAACCTTTTTTAAACAACGGAACAACATGAGCCACCCTCCAATCATCCGGCACCTCCCCCGTGAATACTGACATTTTAAATATGTCTGCCAGGGCCCCTGCAAGTTCAACACTAGCTTCCCTCAAGGTCCGTGGGAATACCCTGTCTGGTCCTGGGGATTTATCCACTCTGATTTGCCTCAAGACAGCGAGCACCTCCTCCCCTTTAATCTGTAAAGGTTCCATGACCTCCCTACCTGTTTGCCCTATTTCCGTAGACTCCATGCCCGTTTCCTCAGTAAATACGGATGCAAAAAAACCATTTAGTATCTCCCCCATCTCTTTTGGTTCCATACACAGTCTACCACTCTGGTCTTCAAGAGGACCAATTTTATCCCTCACTATCCTTTTGCTCCTAACATACCTATAGAAGCTCTTTGGATTTTCCTTCACTCTGTCTGCCAAAGCAACCTCATGTCTTCTTTTAGCCCTCCTGATTTCCCTCTTAAGTAGTTTCTTGCACTTTTTATACTCCTCGAGCATCTGATCTGTTCCTTGCTGCCTGTACATTTCATACAACTCTCTCTTCCTCTTAATCAGTGTTACAATCTCCCTTGAGAACCAAGGTTCCTTATTCCTATCTACTTTGCCTTTAATCCTGACAGGAACATACAAACTCTGCACTCTTAAAATTTCTCCTTTGAAGGCCTCCCACTTTCCATTTACATCCTTACCAGAGAACAGCCTATGCCAATCCACACTTCCCAGATCCCTTCTCATTTCATCAAATTTGGCCTTTTTCCAGTTCAGAACTTCAACCCGGGGACCAGATCTATCCTTATCCATGATCAGGTTAAAACTAATGGCATTATGATCACTGGATCCAAAGTGTTCCCTCACACCCACATCCATCACCTGCCCGAACTCATTTCCCAATAGGTGATCCAATATCGCATCCTCTCTAGTTGGCACCTCTATATACTGATGTAGAAAATTCTCCTGAACACATTTTACAAACTCTACCCCGTCTAAACCTTTAACAGTATGCGAGTCCCAATCTATATGTGGAACATTAAAATCCCCTACTATCACAACTTTGTGTTTCTTGCAGTTGTCAGCTATCTCTCCGCTGATTTGCTCCTCCAATTCTCGCTGACTATTGGGTGGTCTATAATACAAGCCCATTAATGTGGTCATACCTTTCCTGTTTCTCAGCTCCACCCATAGGGCCTCTGTAGACAAGCTCCCTAATCTATCCTGCCTGAGTACCGCTGTAACATTTTCCCTGACCAACAATGCCACCCCCCCACCTTTTATCCCTCTGCCTCTATCCCACCTGAAACATTGGAACCCTGGAACATTGAGCTGCCAGTCCTGCCCCTCCTGTAGCCAAGTTTCACTAATGGCTATAATGTCATATTTCCATGTGTCTATCCACGCCTTCAGCTCATCTGCCTTCCCCACAATACTCCTGGCATTGAAATAGACACACCTCTAAAGATTATTTCCACCACACTCTACCTTCCATTTGTGATTTTGCTTGAACTAACCTGTCTTTTTACCCCTGCTCCACTATCTGCTGTGGCACTCTGGTTCCCATCCCCCTGCAAATCTAGTTTAAATGCTCCCCAATAACACTAGCAAATCTCCCTGCAAGTATATTGGTCCCCTTGTAGTTTAGGTGTAACCCGTCTCTCTTGTACAGGTCCCACCTGCCCCAGAAGAGGTCCCAATGATCCAAGAATTGGAAACCCTGCCCCCTGCACCAGTTCCTCAGCCACGTGTTCATCCGCCCAAGCACCCTACTCCTGCCCTCACTGGCATGTGGCTCAGGTAGCAATCCTGAGATTACTACCCTCGGGGTCCTGCTTTAATATGCTGTAATATTTCCTTAAGTGTTTTTTTCTTAAATTTTTCACTTGAATGTTATTCGGAAAGAGATAGGTAAGATTATTGGGGGGGGGGGGGGGGGGGAGAGGTCACTGGGGATAGGTAGGAATGTGGAGATAAAGCTACAATCAGATCAGCCACGATCTTATTGAATGGTGAAGCATGCTCAATGCCAATCAGCCTACTTCCGTTCGTATGTTGCCTTTTGCAGTATGGCTGACCAGGAAACTCTCCGCTCTACCATCCACTCGCTATAAGGCATACTGGAAGGCTGAAAAATTCTGCAATGCTACAGGGAGGAGTAAGCAATCCTATTCAAAATAAATCATTTACTGAGACAGCAACGATTTAAGGATTGCAACTAAACAGAACAAGTAACGTGCTTGCTTTAAGGTGGGGATGGCTTGTTGGCCTGTACAGGGATCGAACCACCAAACCTGGTGTTATTAGCATCACGCTTTAACCATCTAAACCAGCCACTTGTTTCCTATGAAGCATCTGGGGATGTTTTACTGTTAATGGTGCTATATAAGTACCAGTTTTTACTAGAAATTTTTTAAAAATCACATTCTAAAATATGAAATGGGCAGAGAATAAGGAATAATTCATTCAAACTCAGCATTCCCAAAGCAAAGAATGTCATATCTTATGATGTTATTTGAACACCTCAATCAGATTATTGCTTTGTAATCCTCTCCATCTGTTCTGTACCTTCTGAATTTAGCGTCAAAACTGCAATATACAGCTTTTATCCAATCTGTTCGCTTTGCTTATCCAACCTACTAACTCCCCCATGGTTCATGTAGTCTATGGGTACATTTGTCTGCAAAAATTGTCAGTTTTTGAACTGCTGGTTTCCAAATTACCACTACCTTATCAAGGACTTAAAAACAAGTCAATAAGTGAGCAGACTTTGCACGTTAACCTTGGAAAACATTGGCTCCCTCCTGCTTAAAGAGCAATGATGATTTATGCTAAGAAAGATAAAGGTTGTTAACATCTGGGAATGAAATTACACTGGACATACAATTTCAAAACAAAGCACTCTCAAGTCAGCTGCAAATGAACTGCAGGAACTCCGTTTATTCTGACCCGATCCCAGCAGGGTGTTCCCTATTCTGCCAGAAAGACAATTTCTACTTACCGCAGCAACTACCCTGTAGTTCCTCAATGCAACTGACAATATCCCCCAAATTAAACCCGGCCTTACTCGCGACTGGGTTGAAACTGCCCGAGTTCAGTTCACAGAGGATCATCACAGCAAGCGAAGACATTAATCCCATCAATCTGTGCTGGATTTAAGTCACTGTCCTGGAGGTGAAAGTACAGTTTCCAAGCCATTTCAAACACCAGAAAACATTCACCTTGCATTACAGCATTTTACAGAATCGCTGTGACTTCTAGTGGTGCAAGTGTACCATGCCCGCCTCCAGTCCTCCACAGGAGACAGAGGCAATAAAGGGACACCTAAATCATTAAAAAAACTTTGGAAGAGCACTTAAATGAGGCTTGCTAAACTCCAGTATTGTCCAAAATATGCTGAGATTTGGCCTGCAAGTTCATACTCACCTAACTATTCATGATGCAGCAATATTTTTCAAAGAACTGTCGATACACCACTGAATAATACAGCTACTATTGTGTCATTGTCAGCCCTTTGAAAGAGCTATTCAGTTGGTCCCACTCCCTTGTCTTTCCCCCAGAGGCCTGCATTTTTGTTTCATCTAGGCTAGCTCCAAGGCAGAAGAAATAAAGTTAATGGGAGCAAGGTGCTGCAGGAGGAAATCACAACTCTGCAATTGGTCATTTTAGGAGGACATCTATAAACTACTCTAGAGGTCAGCATGCGAGTCAGAATTTGAAGCCTCTAAAAACCGTTTCAAAATCGGGGTCAACTTATACAGAGTATAAAAATGTGAACCTCCACTGTGTTAAGATGCTGGAACTCCCTCTCAAGCAGCACTGTGGGTGTACCTACATGATATGGACTGCAGCAGTTCAAGGAGGCAGCTCACCACCACATTCTCAATTAGGGATGGGCAATAAATGTTGGTCTAGCCAGTGATGCCCACATCCCGTGAATAAACTTTTAATAAAAACGGCGTGGGTGGTCACAGTTTGGAATATGGCAAAAAAAAAGTTAACTCATTTTAACGTGGCATGGTTCCCTCGCCCCCACCCCCCTCCCTCGCCCCCACCCCCCTCCTCCCACATCTAGCTTTCCTTGATCTGCCTGTCATCTATCTGCTCATTGCCCTGCTCTTCTTGTATTTGAAGAGGAAGGTCACAGCCACTGCAGCCATATCTGGGAAAAAGAGTCGTGCAGAAATTCTTGCACAAAACAAAAAATCCTATGCCACTCCCTGTAGGCTTCTGCCATTTGACAGGACTAGAGGAAGCACCAAAAACTTGTACAATCATATCAGCAGCTAGAATGTTGACCCAAATGGCACTTGATGTACAGGTTGATCCCTTTTTTCAGCCACAACATGCTGCATTAGTAGCCTGCTTCAATTTTTCACCCCACCAATGCTTTCAACTGCCCATCATGCTCAGCTATGTGAGGATAACGAGAGGCGCTGGCTGTACCTTTGAGCCCCAATAACTGCTGGTTTCAAATCTACATTGCACACTGATTGACATTATGATCTTCCTGCTTTCCATCTACTTGAACACCCTCAGCATAATGGTATTTGGAGCAATTGGCAGATTTGGATGCCATTTTGGGTCCCGAACAGAACCCATAACTGGGGCTACTGAGCCCACTTGTGATCTTTCACATTCATGAATTACTATAATACCACCCCGTCAACAACTGTAACCATATCTATAAAGACACTGCAAAAACAGATAATCTGGAAGCACAGAACAGTTAAGTGATTACTGAGGAAAAAACACAATCCATATTTTGGATTTGCACTCGTTTTGAAATTGAAAAACAAAGCAACCATATTAATGGAACATAGAAAAGTGTATGGGGGGGCGGGGGAAGGAATACAAAGTTTGATTATTTTTTCTTCCCTTTTTTCTGATTCTAGATCTATGGCCTGCTTCTCCGTATTGACTCTGATTTATAACTTGCAGTTCTACAACAAATGCACTTCAGGCTAAAGAAATCCAGCATTCTGCTACAACTCTCACCAATTTTTGCAGATGAACCACAGAAAGCACCTTTGCTGGATGTATCAGAGCTTGGTATGGCTCCTGCTCTGACCAGGACCGCAAGAAACTACAAAGAGTTGCGAACATAGCCCAGTCCTTCATGCAAACCAGCCTCCCATCCATCAACTCTGTCTACATTTCCCACTGCCTCGGAAAAGCAACGAGCATAATCAAGGACCCCACGTACCCCAGACATACTCTCTTTCGCAACAAAAACAGAGCTCTGACGAAGGGTCATCTAGACTCGAAATGTTGGTTCTATTCTTTCTCCACAGATGCTGTCAGACCTGCTGAGATTTTTCAGTATTTTATACTCTCTTCCACATTCTTTCGTCATGAAAAAGATACAATAGTCTGAGAACAAGCACCAACCAACTCAAGAAAAGCTTCTTCCGTTTGAATGGATCTATCATCTATTAAGCTGATCTTTCTCTACACCCTCTCTGTAACTGCAACACTAAATCCCCGCACCTCTCCTTTCCTTCTCCTACATGAATGGTACGTTTTGTCTGTATAGTATTCAAAAAATGCTTTTCACTGTATCCCAATACATGTGATAATAAAATCAAATCAATGCATCATTCCTAATTTGCTTTAAGGGTCATCTGGAGTCGAAACGCTTTTCTCTCCTGACGGATGCTGCCAGACCTGCTGAGATTTTCCAGCGTTTTCTCTTTTGGTTTCAGATTCCAGCATCCGCAGTAACTTGCTTTTATCACTCCTAATTCTTCAGCAATAGTTTTACAATTCCTCCTGAAAACACTGCAAGCCACGGGAAGATAGTTTTACAATTCCTCTTGAAAACACTGCAAGCCATAGGAAGGTGGTTTGCAAATCCTCCTGAAAGCATTGCAAATGGAATACCTGTCGGCGAATTGACTTATTTAAAATGCACACACCACTTATAGGTGCACAGATGCTGTTTGGAACTAGCCCTCTCCCCACCCCCACCTTCAGTCACAACATTGCCCGCCGCAACCTAACCTGCTGCCAATACACAATGGCCCCGCCTTTCAGCGTCGCCAACCGCGGCTGCCGATTGGCCAGCTGACGCCAGGCGCGCGGGGCCCCTCCTCCTCCCCAGCAGCAAAGTTAGGTAGACCGAGCAAAGCGCTCGCGCAGACCCCGCCTACCTGTTGGAGCCGCGGTTCCTCGGATTTCCACGACGGCTCCAAAAAAACAACAACAACCGGAGGAGGAGGAGAAAGGGACAACAAAAATATAAAAGGGGAGGGAAGGGATGAGATTACAATCGGTCGGCAAAATAAGAAGTCAGCCCGCGAAGGTCTTCATTCGGAGCCATCCGAGGGGCGGTAGGTGAAGGGAGGAACGAAAATAAATCGGATTTTTTAAAAATAAGGGCCGCCGCGGTACTTTCACTTTAAACCCCCTCCTGCGTCTCATTAACTTTTTTCCCCCCCTCAAGGCGCCTGCGTGAAAGCGGTCGCTTGATGTCAGTGGCGTGACGGAATCACGCTGAAAGCGACGTCGAGACCGTGACGCGATAGCGCAGGACGTTTGTTGGAGGCGGAGACGTCATTAACGCCAATTGGCCCTTTCACCGCGGGCATGCGCCGTGGAGTGTCATGTGATCTTAGGGAGCTGACCCCCCTTGGCAACTAACTGGGAGGCTGTGGGTTCAAATTTCACGATGTGGAGATGCTGGCGTTGGACTGGGGTAAACACAGTAAGAAGTTTAACAGCAGCAGGTTAAAGTCCAACAGGTTTATTTGGTAGCAAAAGCCACACAAGCTTTCGGAGCTTTAAGCTCCTTCGTCAGGTGAGTGGGAATTCTGTTCACAAACAGGGCATATAAAGACATAAACTCAATTTACATGAATAATGGTTGGAATGCGAATACTCACAGCTAATCAAGTCTTTAAGGTACAAACAATGTGAGTGGAGAGAGCATTAAGACAGGTTAAAGAGATGTGTATTGTCTCCAGACAGGACAGCCAATGAAATTCTGCAAGTCCAGGCAAGCTGTGGGGATTACAGATAGTGTGACATGAACCCAAGATCCCGGTTGAGGCCGTCCTCATGTGCGGAACTTGGCTATCAGTTCCTGCTCAGCGACTCTGCGCCGTCGTGTGTCGTGAAGGCTGCCTTGGAGAACGCTTACCCGAATATCAGAGGCCGAATGCCCAACAGGAAGAGAACAGTCTTGCCCGGTGATTGTCGAGCGGTGTTCATTCATCCGTTGTCGCAGCGTCTGCATGGTTTCCCCAATGTACCATGCCTCGGGAAATCCTTTCCAGCAGCGTATCAGGTAGACAACGTTGGAGGCCTTCACGACACACAACGGCGCAGAGTTGCTGAGCAGAAACTAATTGCCAAGTTCCGCACACATGAGGACGGCCTCAACCGGGATATTGGGTTCATGTCACACTATCTGTAATCCCCACAGCTTGCCTGGACCTGCAGAGTCTCACCGGCTGTCCTGTCTGGAGACAATACACATCTCTTTAACCTGTCTTAATGCTCTCTCCACTCACATTGTTTGTACCTTAAAGACTTGATTCGCTGTGAGTATTCGCATTCCAACCATTATTCTGTAAATTGAGTTTGTGTCTTTATATGCCCTGTTTGTGAACAGAATTCCCACTCACCTGAAGAAGGGGCTTAAGGCTCCGAAAGCTTGTGGCTTTTGCTACCAAATAAACCTGTTGGACTTTAACCTGGTGTTGTCAAACTTCTTACTGTGTTCAAATTTCACCCCAGGGTTTTTCTTAAATAGCAGCAAAAGGCTGCAAGTCCTGAAAATCTGAAAAAAAAACTTTAAAATGCTACATAAACTCAGAGATTAGAAAGGGTACCTGGGTATCCTCAGGCTAGTATGCACAAGATGGGCTGAATGGCCTGCTCCTTGCTGTAATGGCTGTAACCTTTTTATGGTTCTACGGGCTAGAGAGAGAGAGAGGAACACAGTTAAGTTTCGAGTTAATATGACCCTTCACCACAGTTATGGGTAGCACAGTGGTTAGCACTGCTACCTCGTAGCGCCAATTCAATTCAATCCAGGTTCAATTCTGGCCTCTGTGAAGTTTGCACATTCTTCTCGTGTCTATGTGGGTTTCCTCCGGGTGCTCCAGTTTCCTCCCACACTCCAAAGATGTATGCATTAGGTGGATTGGCTATGCTAAATTGCTCCCTAGTGTCAGGGGGGCCTAGCAGTGCTAATACATGGGATTATGGGGATAGGTGGAATTGTTGTCAGTGCAGGCCGAATTGCCTCCTTCTGCACTGTTAGGATTCTATGAACTGTTTATCCAGCATCTTCTGTTTTTATTCCAGTGGCTTTCTCGTCTCAATCCAGGCTGACATCGCTAGTGCCATACTGATGGGCTGTGCCCTGAGGTCTTTCAGACAAGATGTTAAGACAAATTGTCTGCCCACCCCATTTAGTGGGTGTTGGGGGGTGGAGGAGGGTGGTATGTCAAAGATCCCTCTCCGCTGGTTTGAAGCCGTGATCTCGCCAGTTTCAAGCCAATATTTATCATAGAAATCATAGAAACCCGACAGTGCAGAAGGAGGCCATTCGGCCCATCGAGTCTGCACCGACCACAATCCCACCCAGGCCCTACCCCCACATATTTACCCACTAATCTACACATCCCAGGACTCTAAGGGGCAATTTTTAACCTGGCCAATCAACCTAACCCGCACATCTTTGGACTGTGGGAGGAAACCGGAGCACCCGGAGGAAACCCACGCAGACACGAGGAGAATGTGCAAACTCCACACAGACAGTGACCCGAGCTGGGAATCGAACCCGGGACCCTGGACACTCGATCAACACCGCTGATATTAAAGGAATCACGCCATTGCTGTTGGTGGGTTTGCGGTGTGCGCAGATGGACTGTTGTGTTTTGTGCCGAGGTACTTTGGTACAGACTGGGCACATAAAAGGTCCTACAAATGCAAATTATTTTGATCATATTGGTTTCAGGTTCTTCACGTAATTAGAAACTGGCCAAGGCCTCTCCAAAAGCACATCCAAACCTATGGTCTCTTACCTGGAAAGACAAGGGTGGTGTGGAAACACCATTATCTCCAAGTTGAAAATATTTATTTCCATCATTTCTATATTCAGCCTTGTTCTCACTTGTTTATCATCCTGAAATTGGTCATAGGCACTCTTTCTGCTTCATCTTACTCTTTATCTCATTCTTCATCCAGGGAGCTCGAGCTTTCTTTGTCCTAGCTTTCCCCTTAATGGGAGTGTTCCTTGATTCTATCCAAACCACCTCTTTCAAGGCTGCCCACTATTCCATTATAGCTTTGCCTCCAGGGCCAGATCTCTTGTAAATACCCCATCCCCCATTGAAATTGACCCTCCTTCAATTTCTTTTCCACTTTGGACTTCTCCTTGTTCTCTTCCATTGCTAATCTAAACCTATGATCATGTTCCCCATCTGATACTTTTTCCAAGTGACCTCACTCACCAGAGCCAAATGCAGCGATGCCTCCTTCCTCATTTGATTAGATCGAGTTTGATGTTCAAAATTCTGATATATTTCAGAAACAATTCCTTCTCTCTACCTTTTAAAATTGTGCACGTCACTCCCCTATTTAAGAAAGGTGAGAGAGAGAAACCAGGAAATTATAGACCAGTTAGCTCCATCTGTTGTCAGGATACTTTCTCCACTTTCTCAGAAAACGAAGGAAATTTGGCATGTCAGCTACAACTCTCTCCAACTTTTACAGATGCACCATGGAAAGCATTCTTTCTGGTTGTATCACAGCTTGGTATGGCTCCTGCTCTGCCCAAGACCGCAAGGAACTTCAAAAGGTCATGAATGTAGCCCAATCCATCACGCAAACCAGCCTCCCATCCATTGACTTTGTCTACATTTCCCGCTGCCTCGGCAAAGCAGCCAGCATAATTAAGGACTCCACACACCCCGGACATTCTCTCTTCCACCTTCCTTCGGGAAAAAGATACAAAAGCCTGAGGTCACGTACCAACTGATTCAAGAACAGCTTCTTCCCTAGTGCTGTCAGACTTTTGAATGAACTTACCTTGCCTTAAGTTGTTCTTTCTCTACACCCTAGCTATGACTGTAACACTACATTCTGCACTCTCTCGTTTCCTTCTCTATGAACGGTATGTTTCGTCTGTATAGCATGCAAGAAACAACACTTTTCACTATATGTTAATACATGTGACAATAATAAATCAATTCAAAGATATTACTAATGTATATATTGAGAGTAGGATGAATTAATACCTTGAACAGTTTTAGATAATCAGAGAGCGTTAAGTTCTTATACCTGCTTTATACATGCATGAGTTGGTTAACTCAGTGGACTGGATGGCTGGTTTGTGATGCAGAGTGACGCCAATAGCATGGGCTCAATTCCTGTACTGGCTGAGGTTCTTCATAAAGGTTCCGTCTTCTCAACTTTGCCCCTCACCTGAGGTGTGGTGATCCTCAGGTTAAATCACCACCAGTCAGCTCTCCCCTTTCAAGACCTATGGTCATCTGGGACTACAGCGACTTTGCCTTACGTGCATGAGTAAAATGGGGATCAACAAAATTGTTACTTGAGATTAAAAAGAATGTGTGAACTGAGAGGTTCTTATCACTGGTGCCCGAGTGAGGCAACTTCTTACGAGCTGTCCCCAGCATACCCTCTAATTTCATCTTTTATCCTCATTCTGCGCTCTTAAAACTGAACTCTAACTCTTCTAAACTTTCCAATAATGCTGTTTTTCACTGTATTCTGCACTTTATCCTTTCCTTCTCCCCTATGTACTCTCTGAACGGTATGTTTTGCCTGTACAATATGCAAGAAACAATACTTGTCACTGTATCCCAATGCATGTGACAATAATAAATCAAATGTCACGATCCGGAAAGATCAAACAAGCTGTGGTTCTTTTCTCTTAAAGAAGGTTGTGGATTAACTTAATAGAGGTCTTTAAAATAATGACGGGCGAATGATGATGTGAGAAAATGTTTCCAGTTGTAGCGAGTCCAAAACTAAGGGAATTATGTTGTGAGATAGTCGTTAATAAGCCCAATGGGGATTCGAGGAGAAACTTTTATTTAGACATTGAGCAGTCAGAATGTGAAATTTGCGACCATGGGGGAATAGTTGAGGCGAGAGAGTATAGATAGATTTAAGTGTATGCAGAAGAAATTACTGGAAGGATATGAGATTGGGGCAGCCCAATGGCACTGTGGTTAGCACTGCTGCCCCACAATGCCAGGGACCCGGGTTTGATTCCTGGCTTGGATCACTATCTGCGTGGAGTTTGAACATTCTCCCCATGTCTGCGTCAGTTCCTCCGGATGCTCCGGTTTCCGCCCAGTCGAAAAGACGTGCTAGTTACTTGCATTGGCCATGCTAAATTCTCCCTCAGTGTACTCGAACAGGCACCGGAGTGTGGCGACTAGGGGATTTTCACAGTAACTTCATTGCAGTGTTAATGTAAGCCTACTTGTGACACTAATAAATAAACTTTTAAAAAATGATGCTTAGAGAAGGTTGATTTAGAGCACAATCATCGCCAAAGACATTAGACAAAATGGCATGTTATGTCCTGTACAATCTAAACACGATGTGGAGATGCCGGCGTTGGACTGGGGTGAACACAGTAAGAGTTTTAACAACACCAGGTTAAAGTCCAACAGGTTTATTTGGTAGCAAATACCATTAGCTTTCGGAGCGCTGCTACTTCGTCGGATGGAGTGGAAATCTGCTCTTTTGAGAGCAGATTTCTACTCCATCTGACGAAGGAGCAGCGCTCCGAAAGCTAATGGTATTTGCTACCAAATAAACCTGTTGGACTTTAACCTGGTGGTGTTAAAACTCTTACCACAAATGCATGGAAGTGTTTAGATTGTATCAATCATTTGACCTAATATTTCTTTGTGTCTTGGTTTGTTTGATTTAGTTTCATAACTCCTCTTTGGAATGGGATATTTTAACCAGGTAGCGGGCGCTATATAAATGCATATACTCGTTGTAGCATCCCTATTTCTGTAATGGAAGCGGCACATTCGATCAACTGAAAGAACATGAGATAGAATAATTGTGTTTGGTTTGGGGAGGGGGGGTGCTATATTCAAGAGCTGAACCAGAAGAGTTGTCGGCTGCACATAAAGTGGAGAGAAAGAGAGAGAAAATTCCTCTTGTTTGGGAAAGTGCGGCGCGGAATTGCGATCGGCCGCATCCACCCGCCCGGCGCGAAGAGAGCGAGTGAGGCGGCCGTTAGAGAAGCTGTCAATCAAATTCAAACCCGGCCGCGCGAGGCTCCCGCTGCAGCCCCTCAGTGAGTGAGAGAAGCTGTCAATCAAATTCAAACCCGGCCGCGCGAGGCTCCCGCTGCAGCCCCTCAGTGAGTGAGAGAAGCTGTCAATCAAATTCAAACCCGGCCGCGCGAGGACGCGGTGGTCCCACCCAACACCATCCCCCACCCCAGTCCGTTAAAAGAATCCAGAAGCGGGTGGAGCGGAGCCGGCCAACAGGTGAGGGGGAGTTTTGTCAGCTGACACGCTGGTGGTTGGGGGGGGGAGATGCTCTGCCTCCACATTGGTCACATTTCCCATCATCCTCTCTGCCCATAACCCTCTGGGCTCACAACATCTGGCCCCCTGACCCCCAACTCGAACCCCGGGACCGGAACCCTGACCCCCACCTCGAACCCCGGGGCTAGAGCCCTGACCCCCCACCTCAGACCCTGGGGCTGGAGCCCTGACCCCCCACCTCAGACCCCGGGGCTGGAGCCCTGACCCCACCTTGAATCCTGGGGCCGAAGACCTGACCCCACCTTGAACCACGGAGCCAGAACCCTGCCCCCCCAACTCGAACCCTGCGGCCAGAGCCCTGCCCCTCACCTCGAACCCCGGGGCTGGAGCCCTAACCCACACCTTGAACCCCGGGGTCAGAGCTCTCTGACCCCCTCACCTTGAACCCCGGGGCCCTGACCCCCACTTTAAACACCGGGGCCGGAGCCCTGACCTCCACCTCGACCACCGGATCCAGAGCCCTGACCCCCACGTCGAACCCCGGGGCTGGAGCCTTAACCCCCACCTTGAACCCCGGGGTCAGAGCTCTCTGACCCCCTCACCTTGAACCCCGGGGCCCTGACCCCCACTTTAAACACCGGGGCCGGAGCCCTGACCCCCACCTTAAACACCGGGGCCGGAGCCCTGACCCCCACCTCGAACCCCAGGGCCCTGACCCCCACCTTAAACACCGGGGCCGGAGCCCTGACCTCCACCTCGACCACCGGATCCGGAGCCCTGACCCCCACCTCGAACCCCAGGGCCCTGACCCCCACCTTAAACACCGGGGCCGGAGCCCTGACCCCCACCTCAACCACCGGATCCAGAGCCCTGACCCCCACCTCGAACACCCAGGCCTGGAGCTCTGACAGCTCCCCTTGACCCCCGGAGGCTGGAGCCCTGACCTTCCCCAAACCCCAGGGCCTGAGGCATGACCCCCCGGAGCCTTGACCCCTAACGACCCCCCCCTGAGACCAGAGCCCTGACCTCGGGGGGCTGGAGTTCTGACCTCCCCGCCCATCACCACTGCAACCCCCGGGGCCGGAACCCTGAATCCCTCCTCGACTCCCAGGACTGAAGCCCTGATCTACACCCCCACCATGCCCCCAGGGCCAGAGCCGTGACCCCTTCAACCCCCCTCCCAGAGCTGGAATCCTGAGCCCTGCCTAGCTCCCACCCAATTCCCCTGCTCCCCTTCCCTCGGAGTCAGATCCGTGCTACAATCGCATTTCCCCTTCTCTTGGTCCTCGGTCATCTCCCTGTTCTGGAACCCCAACAACCCCCCGTCTCCACTTCGGCAATAATATCTGTTCCTCGATTGAAACCTCACTTCATTGTATTTTTGTAACAACATTAACATTGGGTTGCTGCAGAGTCACCTGACAAGAGGGAGCACCAAAAGTGCCTATCTGTTTCACAGCAGCACTGAAGTAATACACATATTTGCTGCTCCAAACAAACTAGAACATTCTCAGGTAGTCCGAAAGCGACTGTACCAGCTAAGTGATGATATTATGCCTTTTCTATTGTGTCCGCTGGCCTTGGAAGAAGTCTCACTGAGGGATGTGAGCTTGCAAAGCACAGCAACTTGTGCACAAATAAGAGCAGGAGTAAGCCACTCAGCCCCTCGAACCTGCTCTGCTATGTAACAATATAATGTGAAGGAATTGCAATATCGTTCCAAATCAGGATGGTGTGTGACTTGGAGGGGAACTTCCAGGTGTTCCCCATTTTCTGCCCTTGTTCTCTCGGTGGTAGAGGTCACAGGTTTGGAAGGTGCTGTCGAACAAAACTTGTGAGTTGCTGCAGTACATCTTGTGAATAGTACACACTGCTCCCACTGTGTTGCTGGGGGAGTGAGTGAATGTTTAAGGTTGTAGATGGGGTGCCAATCTAACGGGCTGCTTCATCCTGGATGGTGTAGAGCTTGAGTGTTGCTAGAACTGCACTCATCCAGGCAAGTGGATTCCATTAAACTCCTAATTAGTGCCGTGTAGGTGGTGGATAGGCTTTGGGGAGTTATTCACCTCATAATTCCCAGCCTCTGACCAGCTTTTGTAGGCACAGTACTTATCTGGCTGGTCCAGTTCAGTTTCTGGTTAATGGTAACCACCCAGGATGTTGTTAGTGGGATGGTAATGCCATTGAATGTCAAAGGGAGATATTTGGATTCTCTCTTGTTTGGGATGGTCATTGCCTGGCACTTGTCTGGCGCAAATATTACTTGTCATTTATCAGCTCAAGCCTGAAATATGTCCCAGTCTTGTGCATATGGGCACTGATCAGTTCGGTTTCTGAGGAACCGCAAATGGTGCTGGACATGGCGCAATCTAAATTTAAGTTTTAAGTTTATTTATTAGTGTCACAAGTAGGCTTACATTAACATTGCAATGAAGTTACTGTAAAAATGCCCTGGTCACTACAGTCCGGCGCCTCTTTGGGTACACTGAGGGAGAATTTAACACATCCAGCACATCTTTCGGACTGAGAGAGGAAACTAGAGCATCCGGAGGAAACCAGTGCACCCGGAGGAAACACATGCAGACACGGGGAGAGCGTGCAGTCTCTGCACAGACAGTGACCCAAGCCGGGAATTGAACCTGGGTTCCTGGTGCTGTGCAGCAACAGTGCTAACCACTGTGCCCCCGTGCCGCCCCACCATCAGCTAATGTCTGATCTTATGATGGAAGGAAGATCATTGAAGCAGCTGGGCCTTGGACACTACCCTGAGGAACTCCTGCAGTGATGTGGTACAGGGGAAATGTTAAGGGGAAGTTTTTCACATAGAGGGTGGTGGGCGAGTGGAATCGGCTACCGTCAGTGGTGGTGGAGGCAAACTCAATAGGGTATTTTAAGAGACTCCTGGATGAGTACATGGGACTTAATAGGATGGAGGGTTATAGGTAGGCCTAGAAGGTAAGGATATGTTCGGCACAACTTGTGGGGCCAAAGGGCCTGTTTTGTGCTGTAGTTTTTCTATGTTTCTATGTCCTGGTACTGAGATGATTGACTCCAATAACCACAACTACCTTCCTTTTGAGCTAAGTATGACTCCAACTGGAAGGGGGAGATTTCCTCTTGATTTCCATTTACTTTAATGTTGCCAAGACTCCTTAATGCCACCCTCGGTCAAATACTGTTGTGACATCAAGGGCAATCTCTTTCACATCCCCTTTTGGGGTCAGTTCTTTTGTCCATGTTTGGACCAAGACTATAATGAGGTCAGGTGCCAAGTGACCCTGGCGGAATCCAATCTGAGCATCACTAGGAGTTTACAGCTGAGTAAGTGCTGCTTGATAGCACTGTTGATGACACTTTCTACCACTTTGCTGATGGGGCGGTAATTGGTTGGATTGGATTTGTCCTTTTTGTGGATATGATATACCTCGGCAATATTCTACACTTTCAGGTCGACACCTGGGCTGTAGCTGTACTGGAACATATTTAGCTGGGGGCTCAGTTAGTTCTGGAGCACAAGTCTTCAGTTCTATTGCCAGAATATTCTCAGGGCCCGTAGTCTATGCATAGTTTCAGCTGTTTCTTGTGGAATCAGTTGAAATGGCTGAGAACTGGCATCTGTGAATCTGGGAAAGTGGATTGTCTGCTTGGCACTTTTGTCTGAAAGTAGTTGTAAATGGTTCAGCTTTCCCATCGTTGGCTGATGCCTTAACTGCCCATTACATTATGGAGGGTTGGGGGTGGGATGAAAGGAGGTGGGCTCGCCATCTGTCCTATTTTATGTGGCCCCCAGTTGGAAATATGTTGGCTGGAACCCTGTAAAATCACTCCCTATGTAACCAAAAATCAGATAATTGTTTAATATCCCAGTGCTGTTTGTGGGATCTTTTTCGCATGATTTTTTTTTGTTCATTCATGGGACATGGGCGTTACTGGCTGTCCTGCATTTGTTGCCAGTTGATCTACCAGAATAATCATTGCTTTGTAAAGTAATAAATTTGGTGAAGTGCTTTTGTCCGAAGCACAGCTGGGAATGCACCTTTCTTTATACCTGTTCTATTTCTATCTTGCTTCTCAGTACTACTGAAAAGTTATGGAGTTTGCTTGTTAGCAAAAGTGACTGACTCTTTGAACAACTTTTAATAAATTGCACTGAGTGAGATGGATGCAAGGACTTTTTGACCGTTTATTTGTGTTTGTAGACTTCAGATGGCAACTGGTGATTTGAAGGGATCCCTTCGAAAATTAGAACAAAGTCTTCGCTCATTGAATTATCCTCAAGATATTGATTATAGTTGGTAAGTAACCACCATACAACAGTGTGATTATTTAAATGAGCCAGAAGATTAAAAAGTGTGATCACTTTGTTTTCCATGTTTTTTCACTACCTCAAATTGTCACAAAACATTATGCAGGCAATTGAGCAGTTTTGAAATTTAGTCACTTGAAATGTGGCAACAAATTTGCATATAACAAGATCCCACAAACAGCAAAGAGACACTGACCAGATAATTTATTTTGAGGATATGTTTTGGCCAGGACACTGAGGAGAAGACTAATCTTCAACTCGTGTCTTTGGGATTTTTTATGTCTACCTGAGAGAGCAGATGGCGCCTTGGTTTAATGTGGCATTCAATAGATGGCATCTCTGATATCCCCTCAATATTGCACTGATGTGTCAGCCTAGATTATGTTAAGACCTCTTGAGTGGGGGCTTCTCAGCCTTTTGGCTTAGATCAAACTTTGGATCAAGCCCTAGATAGGGTGAAATGCCTTATCTTGTCAGCTTGGATCTTGTATGTCTCTCTTGTGGGGACCATGAATTGGATTCAATTGGAGTTTGAATTTGGTTTTGGAGCAATTAAAGAACGAATTTGGTTTGCCCGGTCCTCTCTAAGAATTGGCTTTGTAACTTTAAAAATGGAATGGGGACTTAAACCCATGACTTGCTGTGGCCTAGATTCAAATTAAAGTTTCTCATGTTTTGCTCCAATTATACTCCTTTACTATCAAACTGATGAGAGTAACCCTTGTGGTAAGCTGGTTGTGGAGTGGCTATTTTACAATCTGGAGCAGTTCAGTCTAACCAAATTAGTTTGAGAATTTGAAATCAGTTCAAAGAGGAATTTGGATCAAAAAGCTGATATCAGTAGCAGTGACCATGGTGCTGTCAGATTGTTGTAAAAACCTATTCGTTCTCATATGTGCTTTTGGGATTGAAGACTGCTGTCTTTGCCCAGTGTGGCTGATGTGTGACCAACATGTGTGACATATCTCTTGGCCCAGCAAAGTACTGAGTTGAATTAAGTCACTTCAAAGAATTCAGGAAAACTGTGGAGAAGCAGTAAATGCTGGCCTTGCCAGTCTCAATATCGGCCTTTTGGCTAAGATCAAGTGTAGTATCGACATGCTGTACTTGGTTGAAGTCATTAGGTTACATTTTAGCTTCATTTGAAGCAATTTTTAAAAGCGGCATCTCGGCCTTTTGGCTAAGATGCAAATGAGATCAAGCCTTGGAGGAGGAGCTATGCCTACTCCAATCAGCTTGGATCATGTAGATCAAGCCCAAGACAGGAGGTGAGAGCCCTGTCTTGTCAGCTTGGATTGGGAATGTCTCAACTTGTTGAGACTCTGAATTGGACTTGATTTGATTGAATTGGAATAAAAACAAAGAAAAAATGCTGGCCTTGCCAGTGTCAATATAGCTAGGGACTGGGGCTACATAGTTATTTAACATTTAGACTTTGTGGGGAAGAAATCACCCATAGGTTGTAGTTTAAACTGCCTTCCAATACACAGATTCACCAAAACTCCTTTGATTGCCAGGCTGTTGAACAGAAAGAGATCAAGTTTACTCGTCTTTGTAGTGGGTTACAGGAAACCTTCCACCAATAATGTTAAAAGGAACAAGTTTGTCCTCTGGTATTTATCCAGACATTTGGATGCATTTTAACATGTGAAGCCAGAGATTTGAACTTGAGATCAAACACTGTCAAAGTCCATAAAGCAATAATTGTTCATATTTCTCAGGCTCTCTTGGGACATTTTAGAATTCATTTTATGAAAGGAACAAGGCAATGGCCAACTTGATTTCCTGTCTGTCTCCTTGAGATGTGAATTTTATCCTCAGTGTATTTATCATATTTTTCAAACTCCTTCAGTTCTTGTAACTTGATTACATTGCAAATTACCCTTTCAGTGATCTCCAGGCATTGCCAGTCATTAGGTCACACCTATATGGCATGATAAACAGATGGTTCTTAGCCCAGAACATGCTTGATGCTGACTCCAGCTGCTCAAGTAGATTACCAGTACCAACAAACACTCCTTGACGATGATAAAATCATAAATATGAAAAAGGGACAAAATATCAATTGTGATTCTGCTGGTTAAAGTTCCACACAAACAAACGGGCGGCACGGTAGCACAGTGATTAGCACTGCTGCTTCACAGCTCCAGGGACCTGGGTTTGATTCCCAGCTTGGGTCACTGTCTGTGTGGAGTTTGCACATTCTCCTCGTGTCTGCGTGGGTTTCCTCCGGGTGCTCCGGTTTCCTCCCACAGTCCAAAGATGTGCGGGTTAGGTTGATTGGCCATGCTAAAAATTGCCCTTAGTGTCCTGAGATGCATAGGTTAGAGGGATTAGTGGATAAATATGTCGGGATGTGGGGGTAGGACCTGGGTGGGATTGTAGTCGGTGCAGACTCGATGGCCGATTGGCCTCTTTCTGTACTGTAGGGTTTCTATGATTCTATGAAAATTCTTTCTGAGAACTGTTCAACTGCTGATTGTTCAAAATGATGTGTGGTTACTCATTTGGTGTGTTTAGCTCAGAAACCATTATTTATAAACTCAGAAGTTGAAAGGAGGCAGAGGGCGGGATTTTCTGGTTCTGCCTGAGCTGGGATCAGAAATTCCTATCTGAAGTCAACTCATCTTTTTCTGGTCCATCAAATTTTCCGTCCTGCCAGTGTTGATTCTTATGGCAGGCAGGCCTGGGAAAAATAACACCCATAATTTTGATTAGTCTCTCATGCCATGTGAGCATCGTGGGCAATGCCTGCATTTGTTGTCCATTCCTAATTGCCTTTGATAAGATGGTGGTGAGTCACCTTGAACCGTACAGTCTATCTGGTGCAGGTACGCCCACAGTACTCTTAGGATGGTGTATGGCTTGGAGGAGAACTTGCTGGTGGTGGTGTTTCCATGTCTTCCGTGTCTTTCTAATTGTTGAGGTCACTAGTTTGGAAGGTGATGTCGAAAGAGTCATGGCTAATTGCTGCAGTGTATCTTATGTGGTACATACTGCTGGCACTGTCTGTTGGTGGTGGAGAGAGTGGATGTTTAAGGTGGCAGCTATGGCGCCAATCAAGCAATATACTCTGTCTCACCCTCCCGACTTGTGCCTTATTGATGGTGGACAGACTTTGGGAAGACAAGAGGTGAGTTATTTACCATAGAGTAACCAGCCTGCAGGCATTAAAAATTTTGACAGCTACTGCAAATCTAAGGAAGTAGTATAGTGTAGCTGAATCTAGAGCTTCAAGAGGAAGAGATGGTGGAGAAGAAGAGATTTACAAGAATGATTTTGGCGATGAAGAACTTCAGTTACATGTCCATCTTTTTAAAAAACATTTCATGAGATGTGGGTGCTGCTGGTTAGGCCAACATTTTAATGTGGTGAGCTATCTTCAAGGAGCGTTGCAAACTGTGGGTACACACACAGGGCCCGATTTTATCATCAAGTTGTGCCCGTTTTCGGGCGCGAAAACTGGATAAAGTCGGGCGTGAGGCGGGTAGCACGATCTACGCCCACCTCCATGCCGGTTCCCTCTTTACCAAGGTCTGAAAATGGCCATGATCAGGACCGCGCCCAAAACGGGCGTGACGGCCATTTAAATGCATTTGCGTGCATTTAAATTGACTTAATGGGCTGCACGCCCAACCTTACCGGCACTTCCCCCTTTACCACCGCATTCGCCCATCCAGAGTCGGTGCGAAACAGACATGCTGTACAAAAGTCCGATTCGGGCGTTGGATCAGTGAGGGGGAAGGGGGATCCGCTGCCACTCTGCCTGAGATCAAAGAGGGGGAAGGGGGGTCCGCTGCCACTCTGCCTGAGATCAGTGAGGGGGAAGGAGGGTTCCGCTGCCACTCTGCCTGAGATCAGAGAGGGGGAAGGGGGGTCCGCTGCCACTCTGCCTGAGATCAGAGAGGGGGAAGGGGGGTCCGCTGCCACTCTGCCTGAGATCAGAGAGGGGGAAGGGGGGTTCCGCTGCCACTCTGCCTGAGATCAGAGAGGGGGAAGGGGGTTCCGCTGCCACTCTGCCTGAGATCAGAGAGGGGGAAGGGGGGGTTCCGCTGCCACTCTGCCTGAGATCAGAGAGGGGGAAGGGGGTTCCGCTGCCACTCTGCCTGAGATCAGAGAGGGGGAAGGGGGGGGTTCCGCTGCCACTCTGCCTGAGATCAGAGAGGGGGAAGGGGGGTCCGCTGCCACTCTGCCTGAGATCAGTGAGGGGGAAGGAGGGTTCCGCTGCCACTCTGCCTGAGATCAGAGAGGGGGAAGGGGGTTCCGTTGCCACTCTGCCTGAGATCAGAGAGGGGGAAGGGGGGGTTCCGCTGCCACTCTGCCTGAGATCAGAGAGGGGGAAGGGGGTTCCGCTGCCACTCTGCCTGAGATCAGAGAGGGGGAAGGGGGGTTCCGCTGCCACTCTGCCTGAGATCAGAGAGGGGGAAGGGGGTTCCGCTGCCACTCTGCCTGAGATCAGAGAGGGGGAAGGAGGGTTCCGCTGCCACTCTGCCTGAGATCAGTGAGGGAGAAGGGGGGGTCCGCTGCTACTCTGCCTGAGATCAGAGAGGGGGAAGGGTGTTCCGCTGCCACTTTGCCTGAGATCAGTGTGGGAGAAGGGGGGGTCCGCTGCTACTCTGCCTGAGATCAGTGAGGAGGAAGGGCGGGTAAGGGCCCGCGAGTAGTCTGGGTGGGGGGTAAGGGGGTCAGTAACGTTGTGGGGGTTGGGGCAATGTCTCTGGGGGCCAGGGGGAGGCATTATCCGGCTCGGGAGCGATGTGGCAGGGGAGCCACATTCTATCTTTTTTTCTCTGCGTATGCACAGTTGGAGGCGCCGATTGGAGCTGCAGGGTTTTGGGTGCGTTAAGTACCGCCCACAGGCTTCTGCAGCGCGATTTGGAATTGCTGATATTTTTTTCAGGCAGAGTGCATATATGGGGACGTCTGAGAATGGTTCTAAAAGTCGGATCTGAAAAACTCCCAGTTTCAAGTCCGCCCAGAATCAAAATGGTAAAATGGGGCCCCCAGTGTTCAGGAGGGAGTTCTAGGATTTTGATTTAGAAACAATGAAGGAACAGTGATATAGTTTCAGATCAGGATGGTGTGTGACTTGGAGAGGAACTTGCAGGTGGTGATGTTCCCACGCATCTACCGCCCCTGTCCTAGGTGGTAGAGGTCGCAGGTTAGGAGGGTCCTTTCAAAGGAGCCTTGGTGAGTTGCAACATTGCATTTTGTAAATAGTGCACCTCACTACTATTGTGTGCTGGTGGTGGATGGGGTGTAATGCCATTGAGTGTTGAGGGGAGATGTTCAGTTTATCTCTTGTTAGAGATGGTCATTATTTGGCACTTATGTGGTGTGAATGTTACTTGCCACTTGTCAGCCCAAACCTGTCAGTCCAAGTTTTGCTGCATATGGGCAAGGACTGCTTCACTATCTGAGGAGTTGCAAATGGTGCACAATGTGCAATTACCAGCAAGCAACCCGACTGCTGACTTCATAATGAAGGAAGGTCATTGATGAAGCAGGTGAAGATGGTTGGGACTAGGACACTACCCTGAGGAACTTCTGCATTGATGTCCTAGGACTGAGATTATTAACCTTCAACAACTACAGCTATCTTCCTTTGTGCTCGGTATAATTTCAACCAGTGGAGAGTTTTCCCCTGATTCTCAGTTTTGCTTGGTCTCCTTGATGCCACACTCGGTCAAATGCTGCCTTGGTGTTAAGGACATTTACACTTACCTAACCCAGATAGGAAAAGCTAATATGTTCTCCATAAAGAAGATGGAGAGTTTTGTTTTACATTTTTTCATGGAATGTTGGCATCGCTGCTGGCCAGTCTAGTATTTAATGACCACCTCTAATTACTCTTGAAAAGCTGCCTTCTTGAACCTCTGTGGTCCATGTGATTTAGGTCGACCAACAGTGCTGTTCGAAAGGGAGTTCCAGGATTTTGACCTAGGGACAGTGAAGCAACGGTGATATAATTCCGAGTCATGATGGCGTGTGACTTGGAGGGTACCTTGCAGGTGGTGCTCATGTTGCCCTAGTTCCTTTGGTGGTAAAATTTGCAGGTGCTGAAGGAGCCTTGGTGAGCTGCTTGTAGATCATAAATGCATCTTGTAGATAGTACATACTGCTGCCACTTGCATCAGAATATTGAGCGTGGTGGATGGGATGCCTATCAAGCAGGCTGCTTTGCTTGGATGCTGTTGAGCTTCTTGAGTGTTATTGTTTCAAAACCACAAGGTGCCTGAACACAGTAAATAGAGAGAAGCTGTTCCTGTTGGCAGCAGGTTTGAGAACCAGAGAAAACTGATTTAAGAGATTCAGCAAAAAAAACAGAGACAGGGTAAGGAAAAACATTTCTATTCAGCGAGTGCTTAGGATGTAGAGAATGCACTGTCTGAGTGTGTTGGAGGCAGATTTAATCCTGGCTTTCAAAAGAGAATTGCAACCTGAAGAGAAAAAAATTGCGGGCTACAGGGAAAAAGGACATTGCATTTGGATTAGTTGAGTAGCTCTTACAGGGAGCCAGCACAGATATGGTAGACCAAATGGCCTCCTTCTGTGCTGTAACCACTCTATAGATTTTTTTTGTATTGCTAGTAGATATATGGGATATTCGCATAGTAGAAGCAGTTTATTCTGTAATCATTAACTCCAGTTTTTAAATGCAGGACCAGAGTTTACAGGAGAACAGGAAACCACTCAGCCCGCTTTGTCTGTGCCAGCTCTTTGCCCGACCAATCTAAAATGGACCTACTGCCACACATGTTTTCCATAGCCCATATCTTCCTTTGTTTGTAAGATGCAGTAGTTTAAGTTTATTTATTAATGTTACATGTAGGCTTACATTAACACTGCAATGAAGTTACTGTGAAAATCCCCTCGTCGCCACACTCCGGCACCTGTTCGGATACACTGCGGGAGAATTTAGCATGGCCAGTGCACCTAACCAGCACGTCTTTCAGACTGTGGGAGGAAACCGAAGCACCCGGAGGAAACCCACGCAGACACAGGGGGGAACGTGCAGACTCCGCACAGACAGTTACCCAAGCTGGGAATTGAACCCACGTACCTGGCGCTGTGAGGCAGCTGTGCTAGCCATTGTGGCCACCATGCTGCCGTGAAGTAGGTGCTGTAATGGCAGAATGCAATGTGTTATGTTTGTTTGGTGTGGATGCATGTTATATATGCACAAATGTATGAATGTAGATATACATGAAATAGGCACTGTTTTTAAACTAATGACTTTATGATTATAGGTTATACTGGAGATGAAGCCAAAGAAAAACTTTCACTTTTGCGTGGACAATAAAGTTCTATTCATTCATTTGTCTAATTTTACGATACAAGGTGCAGTTGTTTCTGCCTCATTCACTTCCTGCAGTGAAGAATCAATCACCATTTCTCTGCGTAAAGCGTTTTCTCCCAATCTCTTGCCTCACTCTCTTGGTGACATATTTAAATTGATAGCGTTTTGTCACTGACCACCCAGCTAGAGGAAATAGGTTTATTCTGTTCACCATCTGCAAAGCCTTCAGATTTTAAAAAGTTATTGTTCCTACATTACAATAGTGACTGCATTTTAAAAAGTACTTGATTGGCCGTAAAGCATTTTGGAAGATCTGGTGTTCATGAAAAGTGCTATATAAATGAAGTCTTTATTTTCTTTTTAAATTTCTTACAAACCTTTGTTTCAATGAAATTAGTTGCAGAATTCCGAATTTCTTTTTATAATAATAGCTTTCCATCCCTAGCACCATTCTGGCGAGTATGTGATTTTAATGTATTGAGAATGCCCGCAACTCAGTATTCTAACTTCAATATATTGTTCAAACTTGTCACTGTTAATTCCTTTTCTTTTACATCATTCTTTATAAAGTATGTGCTTGGGTATAGGTTGGAAGATAGTTTGAGATGATTAAACATTCTATGTGTTGATTGAATTTTCATCTCTGAAAATGTTGTCAGAAACCAACTACCTTGGCTTGAGTAGTGGTAATTGGTGTGTGGTTTTAAGTCAGCTATCTTTGCAACAGGAAGAATTAGTTATGTGAGTCCAAGATATGGTAGGTATTACATGGCCTAATGAAAGTCTTCATGAGTCAAATGACCTATGTTAATATTCTGGGATAGCAAAAGCAAAGTATTGTGGAGATCTGAAATAAAACAGAAAATGCTAGAAAATCTCAGCAGGTCTGGCAGCACGTGTGGAGCGAGAAACAGAGTTAACGTTTTGAGTGCATATGACTCTGTGCTCTCAAGAAGAGTTATACACTCTCCAGACATTAACTCTGGGTGGAATTTTCCTGTCCCGCCCACCACAGGAATTGCACTCCGTTGATCCGTTGATCTTGGGCACGATTTTCCAGTCTTGGGGCGAGCATGGCCGCAAAATCTCACCCTCTGTTTCTTCCTCCACAAATGCTGCCAGAGATGCTGAGTTTTTCCAGCATTTTCTGATTTCATTTTACATTGCTGAATGAGAATATGCTAATCCGTTATGCGGCAGGGCTTGGGTAAAATAGTAACATCTTTTAAACCAGTCCTTTTCCATTTCTCTTTTGAGGGCAATAGTTTATGCTGGCAACTATTCAAAATGTCATCTGGGTACCCAGTCTAGATTCACGTGTCTAGACATTGAGTGTTGGCAGATCAAACCTCAGATTTCCTGGTCTTTATAGTTTTATTACTGAATAATAAGATCCAATTCTTTTAGTCATTAGAAGGAGCTTTTTGATTTTTTTCCGCAAACATCTTACTGGTGATTGTTACAGTATTACTTAGCAGCTGGATTAGCAGACTGGACAATACAGGGTTAATCATTTCAGTCCAGGTTGATTCTGTTAATGAGATGTCCCTGTAGTCTATTTATGGCAGATGCTTTCTGTTTGGCTCCAGTAAGGAAAATGTCAGCTGGTATCATTCAAGTTAGACAAAGCCAGAACTTCGCTGACAACTTTCCCTTTCATCGCTTAGCTGCAGAATGTTTTGGTTGAGGGAGGGGGAAGGATTACGGCCACTGATAATTGTAGGATAGTTTTTGTAAATAAGTTCAGGATTACATTAACCAGCACTACAAATAAAATAGACAGAATTAAACATCAAATATCTAATGCCTTTGAAGTTCATATCATTTGAAGTTGATTTTGCTTTTATACGCATAGTTAATGACTGCAGAGTAGAAATTTATTGCTCAGTAACTGGATCTTCAGATTGAACTAAAGGCCAGCCACAGTAGCAAATGCAATACTTTTTGGAAAAAAAGAGTTGGTAAATTTTTAATTGGATATTTAGACGAAGTTTATAAGACAACCATTGCCAATGCAGTGGAGCAATTATATTAAAATGTCAAGATATCCAATATCAAAATAAATTAGAACACAACTACAGAGTAGAACTACTTTGCCATAGCATCCCTTCTAATTAAATTGTTGTTAGGGATGGAGGTTTGCTTTCTGTAGATATCAATGTTGAGGGTTATTGCTATAATTATATATCAACCTAGATTGTTTCTTGAATAATATACATGGTTTTATAAATTTCATATTTGTTTCATCGACAGAACAATCTTCCTATGCTAATTGCATTCAAATTTAGTTCTCTAATATGAAATGTAACTTTTCTGAAGTAATACTAATGCAATTGGTTATAATCTCTACCATCTTGAACCTGAATTTTTTGGCTTTGAAATTATATTTTGAAGCAGATTTATGCTTAAAAGTAAAAAGGTCAAAATATCTACGTCTGATTTAGCTAATCTGCATCATTGCAATGTTCTTTTTTAACCAATGCACAAGATAGCATGAGGATGAAGAAATATTCTGCTAATATAAAACCAGAATTGTGAGACCTTTGGAAAAAATGTACATGCCACCAAGACAAATTAATGAGAAATGGTCAACTGCAACATTGGTACAAGTCTGATTTTTGCATTGACTGAGTACTCAATACATTTTATCTTCAGACCTGAATATTTTGACATGGTGAAGTCCGAGCTCACTTGCCACATTTGAGTACACAAACCTCTTGCTCAGTTTAGTTACAGCACCAGATTGATTATGTAAATTGCCATATTTGAATAAAGCATGAATTACTAGACAATTTAGTTGCAGCTGTTGGTTGTGTTCAGTGTGCTTAGTGTAAGAAGTCAGCTAATAGTAATGGCAAATATAAACTATTTAAAATTTTATTTTATGTTTTTGTAGTCTTGCTAAGGGTGATCCTGCTGCCTATCTGCCAATCATCAGCTATGCCTTCACTTCATATTCCACATATGTGACCGAGCAGCTCCTAAAATCTGGAGTAGAACTTGTAGGAAAGAATGATTCGCGTTTCCTTGATGCAGCTTATAAGGTACAATTGTGGGTTTTTTTGCTGCTGAGCCTCCTTAAGCACTGAAATATGGGTGTTAGACACAATGCACTGTAGAAATATAATTTATTTAATTTTTTTGTAAATTAGCTTTGTATATTTGTTTAATTGATACATTTCAAAGCATCTAAATTTCTGTGATCAGGAAACCATCGTGTGAGATGTTGCCAATGTACGTTACACCCACTGTTCTTTGCTGCCCTTTGAATTTTTTTCCTTCAGTTTTCTTTCCTATTCTCTACTTCTCTTGTCAGTAAACTACCCTTTAACACGAGCAAATCCTGATACCTCTTTGCAAATAGCTTTTTGTTAAGCGACCAGTTGTATTGTGCTCTCTAATGTTTACACAAACATCTGTGAGATGCGGGTCAACCAATCTTTTTTTGGTAGAGCTGGTCAAGGTGTGGCTATTAGTCCTTCTTCAAATCACCTGAATCAGAGAAAAGTGTCAAGATCTTGACTTAACATACTGAAAGAACTGCACCTCCACTAACATGGAAGCAGTGTATTGACTTAGTGTTCTGATGCAGAGCTTGATCCCACAACATTTTGACTTCCAGGGTAAGGGTGCTCCCAACTGAACCAAGCTGATAACTTAATTCACTGTAAAATTGGCATTGGGACTGCATGATCAAACTCACATTTCACTTATGCATTGTACACAGCAAGCAGTGTAGTTTTCAGAGGAAGCAGGTGTGGAGAATGATGCCAAGCATATGCAGACATGATACAACCCCCATTATACAATCATGAATTCTGTCCTTATTTTCATAATTCCATAATAAATTCTTATGTCTACATTTCTAATGGAATCTGACTATACAAACTCGTTACACTGTATTTACACCTTCCCTGGTATTGCAGAACATTCACTGGGAAGAGGGTGAAATTATGGGGTGAATGTTTACATGGGCACTTTCCATTACATATGTGGACATAAGAATTTCTAATAACTGGGAGCATGTACAGTTGTAAGATTATACATACATTATAAGTAAGAATTACATTTATTTTTCTGTCTTCCCTTCTGGACATTATCACTTTCACTTTTATTTCTGGCAAGGATTTATTTTCATAGTTTTAGAATGCTGTAAATTCACTGAGTTAAACCATCATGTCTGTCGAAATATTTTGCCTGCTGACATGTCTCTGAAATACCTGTTGTTAAATGTAGAGTGTAACGTCGCTGTAAATTTATCCCTTTCATCATTAACATCCTGTATAACAACTTCAGTAATTCACAAGATTTTCTAGAAGACTGGAGGATTGTGACACCTTTACTAAATAGCTATTTATTTTTCTTGAAACCATTGATTCCTGTTGTGTATCTTGTTCTAACACCACATGCTTTTTATCAAGGCCAACGAAGTAAGCAGGTTAAATAGGTTGAAATAGTAAATTATGCAGAAGCTAGCTTTGTGTACCGTTGTTGTGGTGGTAGAATGTAGCTTTTAGGTTGATGGAATGTCAGGAATCAGCCAATAACTCTGCAGTTGTTTAGTGTTTCTAACTGGTGTAATTTGGCATTTGGGCGTTTTGAAATTAGTACTACCTGACCAGATCAATTCTATGTTTAAATCTTATACTTTTAGTTTGATTTGGGATTAGTTACAAACTAGCATTGAAGATTTCAATAAAATTTACAGCATCTTGGGATAGGAGCACTTTCATCTTTCTTAAATGTTACATGTATTCGGATGGAACTGAATGCAAATGTTTTTCTTTTGATTAGTAATGAATTCTGTTTCAGAACAGAATGCTCTTATGAGTGTCCAAGTCTGAGACTCTTGTTTAAGTTAAATACATTTACAAAGGCCATTGCATTTATCCCTTACTGGCAAAGCCATTTTTCAGAGTAATACAGACCAATTTGTCAAAACATGCTCCATTAGTAAGATACTGTATGCTTTTAACTTTGAGTCATTCATTACTTTAATATGAAATGATGAAATTGTGCTGCCACTAGTACAAGCTTTTAAACTTTCAATTGTGAAGGGTCACTGACGCAGAATGGTTCATCTCAAAGTTCTTTAACTTGTATCATTGCTCCTTGTTGGTTCGGCATTTGTGTGTTGATACAAAATGCAGGTCATACATTGATCTGCAACATAAAAACTGAATATTAGAAATAGTTCAATTGTTTACATTGCAAGTCGTGTGATTCATCCTTTCCCCCTGTATTCGCTGGCCCACATCGGCTCTATGTCTTGGAATGCCTCCATTTTAAAATTCACCTCCTTGTTTTCAGATTTCTCAATGGGCTTGTCCTTCCCTATATCTATAACTTCCTCCAGCTCTACAATGCTCCAGAATATCCATACTCCTCCAATTCTAGCTTATTGCACATCCCTGATTTTAATCACCTCACCATTTCAGCTAGGTCTTCAGCTCTGAAATTCCCTCTGTTTCTCTCCCCTTTCACAATATTTTTGTTTTTTCATCTTTAATTCCATTGTCCTTAGCCCCTCTAACTTTTCTGGAATATAAAAGTCTTTCAGATTCTCGCCATTGCTCCTATTTTCAGGCCAAATAATATTTAATAATCTTGCCCTATTTATTTATGACCTTTTCCAATTTGCAAAAGTCTTTTACTTCCCTTTGAAATTTAACAACTAAAAACAATTCCCTTATCTCCTAATACAAATTTCTACCTATTGCTTGCTTACTTATAGAAAATTAAACTTAGCTGTATTTACTTCAAATGCATGCCTTTCACAGCTCCATTTATTTGATGTTGTAAACCTTGTAGACAACCAGCCCCCCCCCCCAGCTTAACTGACTTTGTTTTATATACACACACACACAGACACAGTCACAAGCCTACTTCACAAAATAATGCAATAAATCCCAAAATATTAAAAATAATAGCATAATTTGTCACTTTTTGAACTGATCAGATAGCTTTTGTATTTAGATGATGGATTCCTATCTTGTAGAAACATAGAAATTCAACTTAAGTGGAGGTCACTTCAATCCATTTTACCCTTATTGGACCAGAGCAAATTATTGCGGGTGCTGGATATCTGAAGTAAAAACAGAAAACTCTGAAAAATATTTGATCTGAAATGTTAACTCTGTTTCTCTCTTCGCATCTACTTCCAGACCTGCTGAATATTTCCAGCATTTTCTGATTTTAGTATCTGTACTAGAAATTGCTCCATATTGTGGTTACTTTTAATAATCCAATTTTTAAACTTTTTTGCCCACTATTGTTGAACAGTTTTGCATTAAGTAGTCATCTAATTTCCACTTAAATATTGACTGGCAGCTTCATAATCACTTTGGCTTGTTGATTCCTTATTTGAAAATATATACATATTGTAATACTTTTTTGTGCTATTTTCCCCCTTTCCTAAACTTCACCGCCTTGATATGAGTAGCATGAATTTGATATTTATTTCCCCTTGTTATCATTTTGCCATTTACCCTATGAATGATATTTACTTTTGTTGGGGTTGGCCAAAGGTAATGAGTTCAGTTCCCAAACTGGCTACAGTAGTTCATGGAGGCTTGCCTCCTTATCTTGTCCCATGCTTGATATGGAGTGGTGCCCAATTGTGTAACTAATTGTCCCTCTTTAATGGAGAGAGATGCATATGGCTCCTAGAGGACTATAGCTAACTACCCTATGAAGGCTTTTCAAAAAAAATTCCTTTAACCTACTCCTGCGAAGAACAGAATCTGCCTTTTAATTATACATTCATGTTACTAATATGCTGAAATACATAAAAGTTGCAATACATTAATGGGCCATTCAGCCCAACCAGTCTGTGTCAGTGTTTATCTTTCATTCAAGAAAATAGTTCTCACCACATTTACCCACCCTGTTCCCATATTCCCTGCATGAGCCCTTTCCTTGCATGCAACTATCCAGTTATCTTGAATGTTGACAGTATTTCTGCCTACACTTTGGAAGTCAATTATTCAACGGCACTTTTGCTTTACTGCCTGTCCTGAATCGGCAGAGGAAACTAACAGTGGAAACTTAATCCCCTCTGTTTAGCCTAAGCTAGCTTGATGTAGAATCATACAGCACAGGAGAATGTGACTCAGCTATTGTGCCTGCACTGGCCCTTTGAAAGAGATAACCAAATAGTTCCACTCCCCCTGCTTTTCCCCATGGACATTTTTCCATCTCAAGTCTTAAATGCCCTTTGAAAGTTACTGTTGAATCCGTTTCCACCATCTTTTCAGGCAGTGCATCCCAGGTCATAACAATGCGCGGTGTAAAATATTCTCATCTCCCTCTGCTTGGCTTACTAATTATCTTAAAAATGTGTCAGCCAGTTACCAAGCCTCCTGCAAACAGGTTAGAATTTTGGGCAATTTTACACTAGCAGAGATGGTTACAAGTGGGAATCTAATTGAACTTTTTAAAATTCTGGATGGTGTAGAGTGCGCAAACAGTAAAAAATATATTTCTGCTGTTTGAGGAATCCACTTTATTCCAATTGCGAACCTATTATAAAAATTCTGTCCATCTACACCCCCTAGCATTATATACTCCTCCACTGGAATTAAAAGTCTCATGATGATCATTAAACTATTGTCGATTGTTGAAAAAACCCATCTGGTTCACTAATGTCCTTTAGCGAAAGAAATCTGCCGTCCTTCCCAATCTGGCCTACATATGACTCCAGATCCACAGCAATGTGGTCGACTCTCAAATGCCCCCTGAAATGGAGGGCTGTTAGGGAAGGGCAATAAATGTTGCCCACATCCTTATTTAATGTGTATTTTTATTCTTTGCTTTTTCCTCTCAAATGTGTATTGAGCTGTATCTTTCTACTTCATAGTTTTACTATGATTCTAAATTTACTATAAAATCAGCAAATATTAAATTTGCTCTTTGTCCATGTCCAAATCATCCTTAATCATTGTGATCGGCTCATTGGCGATACGAGCATGAAATTTCCATTGAGTTCTATCTTTTGAGTTTGCTGCGGCTTTAATTGAAGCTATGAATCTTAAGATTTAAATAGTGGTTCAAAGCATCTACCACTGAGCTGGTACTGAATCATATGTATCCAATATGTAAATCAAGAAGGACTATATTTTTTTAAATTACAGACTAGTCAGAAGATGCTATTTACATTCATCATTTTTCATTTGCAGTTCACTTCCTTAATTAAATCTAATGTGGTCTGTGTATAGCTTAAATTTATTGCAAGGGCTCGTTATTTTTCAGGATGCCTAATTGAAAACAAAATGTTGATGTTGTGCCGCAGTAGCAGATTCAACAGTTTACACAAAGATAAAACTGTAAAACATTTTCCAATTTAAAAGTAATAACTTCAATGTTGGGTATTTTAGATTTATTTTATAAAATATATCTAACATTTGCAGAACAAAACAATTAAATGTGCCCACAAACTAATATGTTTTTGTTAGAATGGATGTTTGATAGTAAACTTTTTTTCTTGGAAAAATCATTGCTTTTTTAAAAATAGCCTGTCCAGTATTGATAGGTTTCTTGTGTATGCCCATCTGCACGCTTGTAAATCATGAAATCTAGGGACAGAAAATATTTGCCAACAGCAATAAATATGTAGTGAGGATTCATGAATATTGTGCTTTTAGAACAACAGTCTATGAGTGCAGATACAGTTTTATACCTTCTTTCAAAAATACTTAAAACAAGCTTAAATTACTGTGATTTTAAATTTGTTTTTTCAATATGCAAGAATATAGCTGAATGAAGTCCTGAAATCCTAATTTAAGCACACTTTTTAAAGCAAACTGGATAATAAAATCACTCTAAAGTGCAATGTTTACCATCTCTTGTTCCAATTCTTTTTTATAGCTACTACGTGACCAGTTCCAGTATAAACCAATACTATCAAAGGACCAGTTTCTACACTATGGTTTTGCAGAAAGAAAGATGCAGTTTTCAAGTGATATAATAAATTTTGTAATGAAAAGGCACAAGGAATTGAGCAACCTCAACAAGGTAAAGAAAATTTTATTTATTAGTCACAAGTAAGACACTGCAATGAAGTTACTGTGAAATTTCCCTCGTCGCAACATTCTGGCGCCTGTTTGGGTCAATGTAGCTAACCAGCATGTCTTTAAGACTGGGGGAGGAAACCGGAGCATCCGGAGGAAACCCACACAAACACGGGGAGAACGTGCAGATTCCACACAGACAGTGACCCAAGCCGGGAATCGAACCCAGGTCCCTGGCATTGTGAGGCATCAGTGCTTGCTACCGTGCCACCCACAAAGTTTAACTTTATTAGTCACAAGTAAGGCTTACATTAACACTGCAATGAAGTTACTGTGAAATTCCCCTAGTCACCACACTCTGGCACCTGTTCGGGTCAATGTACCTAACCAGCATGTCTTTTTGGATTGTGGGAGGAAACTGGAGCATCCGGGTGAAACCCACGCAGGCACGGGGAGAACGTGCAAACTACTTAGCTAACAAGAATTTAAAAGTAAAGAATTTTCAGAAAGTAATTGTGTATGCTAGTTAAAGTTCTGTTATTTTGCAATGCAGAGCAGATGCCCTGGATGTTTTTCCCTCCTCTTCTCAATCAATAGACACTGAAACCAATTGCAGTGTTTTCATCACCATCCTAGCTGATATTGTCTAACTCAGCACAGACTGAGGGTCAAACCTGAGACACTCCTGGTCTGAATGGCTCAGCTGCACGCTGTTTTAAACAGCTGAACTGTCAAGAAAGAAGTCACGTTTTAAGTAACCATTAACCATATGTTGTCAGGAAATGGGAATTGTTGAACTGAATTGTGCAGCAAAATGCTTAATTTCATTTGCATAGAACAAATAAAGTTTCAGGCTTTGCAGTTAATTTTCCCATATTGGTCTAACAGCATGTCATTTATTTCACAAGTGAAGTTTCAATGGCTGACAACACAATCTCTATAAAGTATGTAGGATTTACTCTAGCTCCTAGACAAAAAAAGGACACAAAAAAACCATTAAAACTGATCTTATTCCCAGCATGTTTAGCCTAACGAGGAAGCCGACACTGCCAAACCGCGCGCCCCCCCCCCCCAACCTCCCCAATTTAGGCCTCTGGTTAAACTAGTAGATTGGTTTCTGATGATGTAATATGAACCCGATCTGCAAATTTAAAGAGGATCCTGTTGGCTTGGGACAGGTGTGCTTGTAGCCTGCAGTTTATAAGTGTAGTCAGTTAGATTGGACTGGAAAAGGATGTGATATGTCCTCCACTCCATTTTAACTGCATCCCTCTCCCCTCAATTGGTTTCTGCCAGGCAGGGGAGTTACAGTTAATGTTAATATCTCAACATTTGTTCAGGAGGAGCCAGAGTGTATACCACATACTTTCTTTAATAAAGAAGACTCTCATGTGTCTGGGTTATAGCTCTGAAGATCGAGATGTGAAGCTTTGCTGCATCTATTGATAGTTTGAGCTAAATAGTTTCAACTCTTCCCTTCCAAGTATTACTAGGCTGTTTGGAATGCAACTATGTTGTGTTGGATTACAGAGTAACATCTAGGGTATAACATATTATGAACAATTTTCCTTGTGCTGACAACTGGAACCCTCTCTTAACAGCATTGTGGGTGTTCCTAAAGCTCACGGACTGCAGTCGTTCAAGAATGCAGCACACCACCACTTTTGCAAGGACAATTAGGGATGGGCAACAAATGTTGGCCCAGCCAGCGACATCAACATCCTATCAACATATATTTAGAAAAATGTTCTGTTTTTTCTCAATATCTGGTGGTGGTCATGATGGGATGAAGATTGCATTAAGTCAACTTTATTTAATAAGTACTTGATTTTGCTCTTACAATTAACAATCCTGTTAAAATATTTATAGTACATTTATATATCTAGTTGCATTTAGAAATGGAACATTAATTTTAATCTATTAAGATGCTAATCGTTAGAATACAATTATTTTTTATTGTGTTCACTGTAGGTCAAGACACAACCATATAAGAATTCAAGTTGTCCTGTGAAAATACACTCACGATTTAAATGTGAATCATTAATTCCTGATACCTTGCCATCCGAACCAAATGCACCAGTAAGTATCTAACTGTAAATGACTTAAGAATCAGACAATTTTACAGCATGGAAACAGGACATTTGGTCCATCAAACCCATCTTGTGCTTTTCATCACACGAACAACCTTATCCATATTCACTAATCTACTTAATCCTTGTAACTTTTAATTTTCTAGCTTCAACTTAAAACAGTTCTGTTGAAACATTTTATGGTCTGCTTTAACAATAATTTGTGGCACAGATTTTCAAATCCTTATCAGCCACTGTGAAAAGAAACTATTTAAGGCCTATCCTTTAATTCTTTTTGTTATCTTAAATTTATGTACTCTCATTATTGTCTCTCTAACCAGGAAAATTAAAGCTACCATGATTTATCTCATTAGAACCTTTCATGATCTGCTTTTGATTTTGTGGAACAAAAATCCCTAACTTTTTAAATGTCTCTTGATAACTGTAATCCCTTTATTGCTGGGAACAATTTGGCGAAACTTTTAAATCTTTCTCTGCAGTAGGAGGTGTGATTTTCCAGCCACATTGTGTTCAGCGCAGATCGCATTGGAGCATTTGTAGGGTCGGAGAATTGTGGGGAAGGGGCTTAGCGCGTTTAGTACTGGTGAGAACTCCTTTGGGATTCAGCCAGTCCCCTCACCCAAGCTGTGCAGGAGCTGTTTCAAACCAGATTCTCCCTGCTTCCAGAATTCTCCGATCCTCGGGCACAGCAGGAAACCGGTGCAGATCACCAATCGTCTCCACAAATGGAGACCAGGCCTGATGGCCTTTCCGGGGGGCTCAGAGGCCATTGAAACCCCTGAGTGGTCAGGGACATGGCTGGGTAGTGCCCCCTGGCACCACGCCCAGCACCCTGGCAGTGACAAGAGTCAGTAACAAGGGGTGGGGCATGAAGGGGGGCCCACTGGGAGGGCCCCATACCAGCAATCTATGTTCGGGGCAAGGGTGGCGATCTATGTTTGTGGGGGGCAACATGCCTTCAGTGAGGTGGGGTGGGGGGATCCCAATGTCTATGGAGGTAGGGGCGGGTCTTCGATTTCACTTTGAGTTTGGGGCGCTCTTTAAAAACAGTGACCGAGCGAGCTCTGGGAAGCCAAGCGTGCTCACATGTTTAAGTTTGCTCCTCTTAGAACTGGTGCAAAACCCGCCCCTCTCCCAAAAAATGACTCAGTGCAGGAAGATCATAATCCGATCTGGCTGGCACGACTCTCATTAGTTTTCATGTCCAAAACGGCACTTCATCAATTTTTGGGAAAATTCCATCCTGGGTGGAATGCAATACTACAACTGTAGCCTAAGTAAGATTTTACTGTCCATGACCTCATTGTAGATAATTGCATTGACATCTCAATTTAACTGACAGGTGAAAATCCCATGCGTCTTATGAATCCATGGCTGTGCCATGTTGCTGATGTGGTGGCATGGTTTCTATCCTCAAATTATATCCTGGTCTCAACCTATGCACTGATATACGCCTCATCCTTGATGATTTCAACCTTCATCTGAATTAATCTTGCCTTCTCACTAATGAAGTTTGACACCTCCAATAATTTTATCAATCACTGTTTGTAATAGGCGTTCTATTTACATTTATTAAAGTATACAAATAATTATCCTGTGGCATTGTTCAAGCAGAGTCTGAAACAGTGATTGCATTGGAAAATTGGCCCACTTGCCATGCATGTGAGACAGAACATTTAAGCCTATGACCAAGCATTAAAATTCCAGTTCCTGTCTGAAACAAACAGCCACTTTGAAGAAAATCGTGATTTTTGTATTGCAGTATAATTGCAGAACCTTGTGATTCGTTGACTCTTTTAAACTCTTTTAAATCAATGCAAATGGAACTCCTGCAGAATTACTCATATACACATCTCCATTTTTCTCTCATTACTAGTGGACCTCCAGTGGTGTCACTAGCCACTAGTTTGAGATTAGATCAGAACAGCAGCATTACCTTGTGCTTTGGCAGTACTTTGGAAGAGAATATGTTGGGGATATATGATCCTGGAGATGGAGGGAACATAATACAGTGCTATAGCAGTAAGGGCGATTTTGGAAGACTAAGTTTTGTCCGAAGGGTAGGGTGCTAAATTGGGGGAAGGCTAACTATAGCCAGATTAGGCAGGATTGGGAGAGGCTGTTCAGGGGTAAGTCCACGTCTGGCATGTGGGAGTCTTTTAAGGAACAGTTGATAAGGCTGCAAGACAGGCATGTGCCTATAAAAAGGAAGGATAGGAAAGGTAGGATTCAAGAGCCGTGGATAACCAGGGAAATTGAGGATCTGATCAAAAAGAAAAGAGAGGAATACGTTAGGTCCAGGCAACTGAAAACAGATGCAGCTCTGGAGGAATACTCGAGGAATTATTTCTCGAGGAATTAAGGGCTATGGGGAGAGAGCGGGTAAATGGAGTTGAAATCAACCATGATTGAATGGTGGAGTGGACTCGATGGGCCAAATGGCCTTACTTCCGCTCCTATGTCTTATGGTCTTAATACAGAGAGATGAGGAAAGAACTCAAACGGGGAGTTAGAAGGGCAAAAAGAGATCACAAAATGTTCTTGGCAGACAGGATTAAGGAGAATCCTAAGGCATTTTATTCATATGTTAGGAACAAAAGAGTTGTCAGGGAAAAAGTCGGACCTCTCAGGGACAAAGGAGGGGAATTATGCTTAGAACCCAAGTGAATAGGGGAGATCCTAAATGAATACTTTGCATTGGTATTCACAAAGGAGAGGGACTTGTTGACTGGGAGTGTCTCAGAGGGAGGTGTTGACCCGTTAGAGAGAATCTCCATTACAAGGGAGGAAGTGTTAGGTTTTTTTAGGTAACATTAAAACTGACAAATCCCCCGGGCCTGATGGCATCTATCCTAGACTGCTCAGGGAGACAAGAGATGTAATTGCTGGGCCTCTGACGGAAATCTTTTTCTCTTCGTTGGACACAGGTGAGGTCCCTGAGGATTGGAGGATCGTGAATGTGGTACCGTTATTTAAGAAGGGTAGCAGGGATAACCCGGGTAATTTTAGGCCAGTGAGCTTGACGTCTGTGGTAGGGAAGTTGTTGGAGAGGATTCCTAGAGACAGGATGTATGCGCATTTAGAACGGAACAATCTCATTAGTGACAAACTGCATGGTTTTGTAAGAGGGAGGTCGTGCCTTACAAATTTGGTAGAGTTTTTTGAGGAAGTGACAAAAACGGTTGACGAAGGAAGGGCCGTGGATGTCATCTATATGGATTTCAGTAAGGCATTTGACAAGTCCCTCATGGCAGGTTGGTTAAGAAGGTTAAGGCTCATGGGATACAAGGAGAGGTGACTAGATGGTTAGAAAACTGGCTTGGCCACAGGAGACAGAGGGGAGCAGTCGAAGGGTCTTTTTCCGGCTGGAGGTCTGTGACCAGTGGTGTTCCGCAGGGTTCTGTACTGGGACCTCTGCTATTTGTGATATATATAAATGATTTGGAAGAAGGTGTAACTGGTGTCATCAGCAAGTTTGCGAATGACACGAAGATGGCTGGACTTGCGGATAGCGATGAACATTGTCGGACAATACAGCAGGATATAGATAGGCTGGAAAATTGGGCGGAGAAATGGCAGATGAAATTTAATCCAGATAAATGCGAAGTGATGCATTTTGGAAGATCTAATGTAGAGGGGAGTTATACAATAAATGGCAGAGCCATCAAGAGTATAGAAACACAGAGGGACCTAGGTGTGCAAGTCCACAAATCCTTGAAGGTGGCAGCACAGGTGGAGAAGGTGGTGAAGAAGGCATATAGTATGCTTGCCTTTATAGGATGGGGTATAGAGTATAAAAGCTGGAGTCTGATGTTGCAGCTGTATAGAACGCTGGTTAGGCCACATTTGGAGTACTGCGTCCAGTTCTGGTCGCCGCACTACCAGAAGGATGTGGAGGCTTTAGAGAGAGTGCAGAGAAGGTTTATCAGGATGTTGCCTGGTATGGAGGGTCTTAGCTATGAGGAGAGATTGGGTAAACCGGGCTTGTCCTCCCTGGAAAGACGGAGAATGAGGGGAGACCTAATAGAGGTGTACAAAATTATGAAGGGTATAGATAGGGTGAACAGTGGGAAGCTTTTTCCCAGGTCGGAGGTGACGATCACGAGGGGTCACGGGCTCAAGGTGAGAGGGGCGAGGTATAACTCAGATATCAGAGGGACGTTTTTTACACAGAGAGTGGTGGGGCCTGGAATGCGCTGCCAAGTAGGGTGGTGGAGGCAGACATGCTGGCATCGTTTAAGACTTACCTGGATACTCACATGAGCAGTCTGGGAATGGAGGGATACAAACGAATGGTCTAGTTGGACCAATGAGCGGCACAGGCTTGGAGGGCCGAAGGGCCTGTTTCCTATGCTGTACTGTTCTTTGTTCTTTGTGAGCTGAGCTTCCATCATAATACACTCTCTATGACTAAAACTGCTTGCTTCTACCTCCGTAACATTGCTTGTCTCTACTGCTTCAGCCCATTGGATCCTGAAACCCTTATGCACACCTTTATTATCACCAGAATTTTATTTTCCAGTGCACTCTTGGCCAGTCTTCCACCTTTCACCCTCTGTCAACTTGAGCTCATCCAAAACTCCACTCACATATGCCAAATCTTGTTCACCCATCACCTCTACTATACTCAACGACCCACATTGGGAGGTCAGACAATAAAACTTAAGTGCTTATCCATGTGTCAGATCCCTTCATAGCCTTACCTCCCCCTATTCTTATAGCCTCCCTGTAGTCTGCCAAGATCTCTGTATAACTACAATTCTGGCATCTGGTTAGGTTGATTGGCCATAGTAAATTGCCCCTTAGTGTCAGGGGGACTAGAGTGGATAAATGGGGTTATGGGAATAGGGCCTGGGTGGGATTGGGTCTGTGTAGACTCGATGGACCAAGTGGCCTCCTGCACTGTAGGGCTTCTATGATCTTGCTGATCACCGACTTCCATTGTCCCACCAAATCTCTCTACCTGTCACCTCCTTTAAGATATTCCTTAAAAACCTCTGAAACAAGCTCTGAACATCTCGAGTGCCTCACTGTCAGATTTTGCTTGATAAAACTCTTGTGAAGCATTATGTAAATTGTTGTTGCTGTGGAGATCCTGGGTTCTGCCAATATAGGAGGAGGCGGGGTAGTTTGGTTTGGTAACACTGAAAAGTTAAGATCTTGGCATGTGATAATATTCAGAAGATGGAGATGGATGAAGTAGCGAGCACGATTACATAATTAAATATTTATAAACAATAAATGTTTAGAATTTCAAGTGTAAGCCTCAGTGCAGGCAAAGTCTGTTTTAGCTAGACTGCTTCAAAATATAGAAAGTCAGAAGAATATAGTTTTGATGTGGAACTTATGCTACAAAAGCTTAGTAAATTTGTCTTCTAGTTAGCTTACAAATCATTTGGAAAACAAAAATTCAGAAATATTGTTATGGAATGAGAATGGCAGAGTACCATTTCACTGAGAAATATCCTGTTGCCCCTGTTTAGCTAAGAATAATAGCTTTGGAGAAAATTGCAAGGCAAGGTTTTTGAGGAGTTTAAGGCCTCAATGTAAAATCATTGATTAAATAAAAATCTTATGGGTTAGTTTGATCGCCGTAAGGAAATTTGTAATTTTCACTTGATTGTTGCAAATCTTTTGAGTATCTCAAGTGATTTTGGTCAGTTCACGTTATCATTTCTATCATTATGTTCTCCATGGCTAATTATTGAATTGTTTGAATATACAATGTTAAAAATTCACATCATTCTTCCAATATCCCCTATACTTGGCTTTCTTTCCAGAAAACCTCCTCATTTAAGTACAGGAACACCTGCCCTTTCACCATGTTCCTTCCCAATTTCAGGATGACAATAGCTTTCTTGATGGAACACTGATCTACTTGTCTTTCTTTCACTTTAGCAGACTGTATTCGTTGATCAACTAAGGGGTCTCTTGTACTTTGGGGAGACCCAAAGCAGATTGAATGATTGCTTTGTTGAACACCTCTGCTCAGTCCACAAGATGACCCTGAGCTTCAGATTACTTGTGGTTTTACTTTTCCACCCCACTTTCCCTCTGTCCTTAATCTTTTATTCTGTTCCAGTAAAGTTTGGGGAACAGCACCTTGCCTTTCGCTTAACCACTTTAAAGCCTTTCACACTCGCAATTAACAATTTCAGACCATTACTGCTGCTCCCATTTTTTCAGGCAACCAGTACTTTAATGGTAATGATTCTGCTTTCCCTAAACGCACCTTTTATTTCTTTATAAGCCCTATTACTTCCCTGTTTTGCCTTGCACCATCTTCCCTTTTTTCATCCCTCCTGTCTGCTGCCCTCTCCCTTCCCTTTTGTTGTTTCCCCCCCACCCCTCCTCCTATTTCTGTACTTGCTTAAAACATGCACATCTGTAACATTTGACATCGACCTGAAACGTTAACTCTGTTTCTCTTTCCACAAATGCTTTTTAAGCTGCTGAACATTTCCAATGATTCCTGTTCACATTCCTTAAAAATTCTTACAGTTGATTTCTGGATTATTCTTGCTTGATTCCTCCAACCCTGATCTGTTCAGTTTCGTTTGTCGCTGTTTTACTTTGCAATGTATGCTACCAATGTGGGCAAATTTCCAGATTTGTTTATTTATTTATACACACACACACCTATATATGCTTGTGTGTGTGTAATATGTAGATACCCTGTAACATTACTCATATTAAATTATTTATGAAATACAGGCATATTAGCTCATGTAAATTTGCTTCATTGTATTTCAAAAAATGGAATCATACAGCTCAAAAGGAGACTATTCAGCCCATCATGCTTTGTTGATTCTTTATAAAAACTATCTAATTAATTTCACTCCTGCTGTTCTCGGTAGCCTTGCACATTTTTTAAAAAAAAGTATATATCCATTTCCTTTTTCAAAATTACTGTTGAATTAGCCTCCACTATCCTTTCAGGCAGCACAATCCAGATAATGATAACTCGCCAAGAAAGAAAACTTCTCCTCATCTCCCCGCTGATTTCTGTTATCAATTTTCCCCTTTTGTATATAATGCATTTGTTGTGGCAATGATAACAATAGACACCATGAAAATGAAGAAGCACTATCTACTTCTGCACAATTGACTGGTAGAATAATGAGAGCCAAAGCATTTTCAACTATAACAGGCTCTGTTGGCCTGCTTATTGTGTCAGAATTCACGTCAAGCTGGTATTAGCTGAGCTACTCCAAATATATTAAACTGATTAATCTCCTGTTGTGTTGCACATGGGGAATTAAGACCAAGTGTAGGCGTCAGGCAAAGTAGAGTTGTGGCAGATAATTGCATCACAGTTTGAAATCATAATTCAGTACTAAAATTAATTAATTAACTGCACCCAATGTTACTCCATAATTTTGCCAATGCAACTCTGACAACAAAGAAGTGTATGTAACAAATGTTTCCTAGTAAACATTTCATCTATAAAGGATTAGTTACGTATATTAAAATTTTACACTAACGCAGAACCATTAACATGCACAAAAAAAGGCAAGTATTGAAAGCACGTAAATTGAGAATTTTGGGTTTGTTCCTTGTCAGACTGAGATGTAATCTGTCCAGCAACAGCCGGGCACCATTTTCATAGCAAGGACTTTATACTTATGGAAAGTCTGCAAAAAACAACTCAAAAAAGGTTGCAAGGTTAAAGTTCAGACATGAAAAAGCAGGCCAAATAATTACAGTATTTAAGATTTGATACTTAAATGAATTTGTAATTTAATTGGTCACCTTCTTCTTGAGTTCCCTGACCAATGGCAGGTCCTTGGTGATTATTTGCCAGATCACAGTAAAGAGCCATGATTTTTACAATGGCCCTCAATCTACTTTTAAAGTTTATTTGTTAGTGTCACAAAGAGTCTTACATTAACACTGCAATGAAGTTACTGTGAACATCCCCTGGTCACCACACTCTGATGCCTGTTCAGGTACACTGAGGGAGAATTTAGCACGGCCAATGCACCAAACCAGCACGTCTTTCAGACTGCGGGAAGAAACTGGAATGGGAATTTGAACTCTTGTGGTGTTGGCACAAACCTGATCTACTGAGCGAACTGCCCTACCCATCCCCCACCAGCTAGTCTACTCACTACAATTCCATAATCATTTGTAGCATGCAGCAAGAAATTATTTTTGAATATTTTCAACTGTAAAATAAATTAGAAAAATCTTAAATTTCTTGACTCCTACATTGGAATGAAGAGACGAAAGTCTCAAGAAACCTATGATTCTTTATTAATAGAAGAGAGACAAACTTTAATCAATGCTATATAAAGTATGTGTATCTGTACTCAGATCATGGTGCTGCCAAAGACTTATGTCACCTTGGCTTGAGCACACCATTGAAAAGAGCAGTATGGCTGCGATTTTCCTTGGTATTAGCAAAGGCTGATGTCAGGTGGGAAAAGCAGTATTGAAACTGTCAATGGCAATGGCTGCTGGCTCCGTCCTTTTTGCGACATTTTGGAAATAAAAGTTCAAGTCACGTGTCCCATGACTATGACCATGACCCCGCCAGCAGCTTTGAAGCATGAGAATCAGGGTGCCATTTTTAAAAGCTGCCCCAGCACAAAGCAAGCAAACCACACCAGTTCACCCTGGAACCCCAGGCATATGTTCAGTGGGGATGGGACATTCACATCATGCATTTATGCCGGCGTTAAACGCAACTTTGCATTTCTCACAATGTTTCCGTTCCCATTGCCGAACTCGTCCAGTGTGAACAGGAGCTGAAAATCCTGGTCTACATTATTCCTGTAGCCTGTTCCTGTGCTCAGTTATGAGTACTGAGTGACATTCTGTACCGATAGTGTGCCCACTGCCTGTCCGATGTGCACATTTTATTGACTAAGAGTGCAAATGTGATTAACTGCCTAGGTCTGGGATGGGGTGAAACAATGATCAAGTAGGTGGTTTGCCCAGGACGAGGCTAGCCCATTGCACTTTGGGTATGCTGACGGATGCAATGTCCCCAAATGCGAGATACTCGACTGCAAAATTTGTGGATGTCAAAACCTAAATCCTAAATAGCTGCTGCTGTGAAATACATGAGCACACATGAGGACGGCCTCAAGCGGGATCTTGGGTTCATGTCACACTATCTGTAACCCCCATGACGTGCCTGGGCTTGCAAAATCTCACTAACTGTCCTGTCTGGAGACAATACACATCTCTTTAAACTGTGCTTAACGCTCTCTCCACTCACATTGTCTGTACCTTTAAGACTTGATTACCTGTAAAGACTCGCATTCCAACCATTATTTTGTAAATTGAGTTTGTGTCTCTGTGCCTTGTTTGTGAACAGAACTCCCACTCACCTGACGAAGGAGCAGCGCTCCGAAAGCTAGTGGCTTTTGCTACTAAATAAACCTGTTGGACTTTAACCTGGTGTTGTGAGACTTCTTACTGTGAAATACAACAGCAGATGGGACAAATCTGTGATAGGCAGATACAACATTGAAAAGTTGTAGCACAGCACCATCTACAGGTGGCACTGGTTAAAAACAAGATTCCCCTCCCAAGTTTTTAATGAACACATGCCACATGTAGTGAATTTAATATAAAGATTTACACTTCACTACTTCAGGACATTCCAAAGCATTTTACAGCCAATTAAATACTTTTCAAGCATAGCCGTGCTGGAAATGACTGAAACAAGGCAGCCAATTTGTGCGCATGAAGCTCCCAAAAAGAACAATGATAACGACCAGATAATCTGCTTTATATGGTTTTACAGAATGGGCAGATAGAAATCAATACAGAGCAAGTTTGAAGTGATGCATTTTAGCAGAATGGATAGATACTTAATGGCATAAGTCTAAAAGGTGTGCAGGAACAGAGGGACCTGGGGGTGCATGTGCATCGATCTTTGAAGGTGGCAGGAAATATTGAGAGTGTGGTTTGCAAAGCATAAGGGATCTTGGGCTTCTTAAATGGAGGTATTGAGTTCAAAGTGGGGAGGTATGCTGAAGCTTTATAAAACTCTGGAAAGGCCAGAACTTGGGCTATTGTGTCCAGTTCGGGACACCACACTTTAGGGAGGATGCAGAGGAGATTTACCAGAATTATTCCAGGAAAGAGAAATATTAGATTCAAATTTAAATCGAAGAAGCTGGGAGTTGTTCTCCTTGGAGCAAAGGAGATTGAGGGACGTTTGATGGAGGTGTACATGATTATGACAGGTTTAAATAATATAGACAAAAATAATCTGATTGTACAGGGGCTTGGACGTCACAGATTTAAGGTTTTGGATAAGAGATGCAGGAAGAACTTTTTAATACAGTGGTTGGTAATGACCTAGAACTTGCTGCCTTCGTTCTAAGGGTGGTGGACGTAGAGACAATGAGTTTGAAAGGAAATTTGATAGGCACTTGAGGGAAATAAGCTTGCAAGGCCACAGGGATAGAGAATGAGAATGGGACTGAGAATTCTCTATTGATCATCAGGAAACTGGGAATAACTCCCCTGCTCTTCCTTGAAGTAGTGCAATGAGACCTTTTATGTCCACCTGAGAGAGCAGATTAGACCTCCGTTTAATATCTCATCCAAAAGATGGAACCACTGAACGCACTCCCTCAGTACTGCACTGGACTGTCAGCTTAGAACTTTGTGCTCACCTATGGAATTGAACATGAACCCACAACCTTCTCACAGGGGGGTGAAAGTGATTCAACAGAAACCTGTTGCAATTGATTTTGTTAATGAGATTGTATTCTGAGTTAAAGATTTAGTAGTAAAATTGTTGGGATCTGTTTATGGTTGGGTAGATGAAAAAATTCAGGCTGCACGAGGAAGTAGTTGGACTCAGGTCAGTGCACATTCAAGTGGAGAATAAGTTTGGCCTCATAAGAAAAGAATCGGGTGCTGGAGAGGGACTTGGATTTTGGGAGGCTGGCAGATTAGTCATGATTTTAATGAATGGTGGAGCAGGCTCAAGTGTCCAACTGGCCTATCCCTGCTCCTATTTCATATGTTCTTATGGGACGTACCCATGAGAGAGAGGATTTTTTTTAAAAGGCAGCTGTAAATTGAGCCTCAAGCTCTGGGTTAAAGTAAGTCCCATTTGAAAGATATATGATGGACACATGCTGGATGATAGATAATCTTCGTTTATGTATTCTGAAATTCTACAGTACTTACATCCTGCTCTCTATGGTATTTTCTTCCAAAATTGCTATGTCACTGAACTGGTATTCTGTAACTATATATGTCAGATGCTCCTAACATAATGGTTTATGATAAGGATATTCTCTTCCGAATTATAAAAAAGGTAAACCTAATTCTGGAGAAAAAGACTGAATTTTAAATACTCAAATTGGTATTTAAATTACATGTTGCTGAAGAACATTAGGTAGATTTAATGTGTTGTTGTTCCCAGTTCAGAATGCTGCTTGAAAAGTGAGTAGTCCAGGAAATTGTGGGCTCGAGTGCCTGATTTTCCATCCATTTAAATTAGTGAACAAATAAATCAGGCTCTGTAGGCCTGTGATTTTTCAACAAGCACTCTCTGCAAGTGTCAGTCTGTGCTGGGAGTACCTAACAGTAGATCAGCCCTATAGAAGTAGCACCAGCGTATGTGTGCGTGCATGCGCCAGCATGTGTTGCAAAGAACATGAAGGATAAACTTCTCTCTTTCTTTTTAGATAAAACCTTTGGTAGAACGTCATTTATCCAGTGATGATATAAAAACAATTCACATTTCACCCAGTCTTGAAAATGATGTTGAAGATGAGCCTGTTAGAGAATATTCAGAACTACCCACTTCACGTGAAGTAAGTATTGTCCTATTAAACCTAAATGAAGGACAAATCTGATGCAACAGTTGGAAGGAAACTAATGGAAAATAAGTCCAGTTCGTCAGAGTTAACTGGTGTCAAACCTGGGTTTAAAGATCCCATAGCTTGTGGGAGGCAGGCATGACTGAGGAAAATGACCAGAATTAGATTATTTGAGATGGAAATATGATGCATGCATTACGCAGGATCACAACTTCTCGACCATTGTTCTCTATGCTTGTAAATAGTTTTGGAAATCGTTCTTCAGTAATGCTGAGACAATATCCTCAGTATCTTAATTTGAGAATATTATGTTAATGATTACAGCACAATGAAACTGGACTTTATGCAGCATTTTAACAGCCTACACAAGTGGGATCACAGAGAGAAGAGAAGGAGACAACAAAAATGGAGGGAGGGGGGTGGTGTCGTAAGAACTCTCTGACCATGTTCCAGGGAATTTTGCTGACAGTGTGACTGGCTTCCAGCTGGCAAATACAAATATCCAAGTGCTTTACTAGGGAATATTTTGCCAGGCCATTGGCATTTTGCCAACAACAGACTGACACCACCACCCGCCCCACCAAAACTGGCTCGCTGAATATAGGTAGCCTCCCATCGGCGATCAGGGGGAAGCAATTTTTAGTCAGAGGAAACCGCGGGTGGAGAATGCGGCCCTTGTGGTTCCAGTGATTTCCACAGAGGGGTTTCCCCTCCATCAGTCTAATTTTGAAAATTTTTAAAGAACTTCTTTTGACCTTCCTGGGGTAGGCTGCAGGGTCTGTGCCTCAGAAATGGTCAACATTCCTAGTGGGGCTGCTGAGGCTCCTGCTCCAACGACCTGCAGCTTCAGGGGGCAGGCCAGCGCCCAGAATAGGGCAACAACCCGGGTGGCGGTTTATTCATGAGCTGCTGCACATAAAATCCTAATTTCTATAGGATTAGGCTATTGACTTGGATGATCAGCCATGATCGTAATGAATGGCGGAGCAGGCTCAAAGGGCCAAATGGCCTCCTCCTGCCCCTATCTTCTATGTTTCTATGTTTTAAAGTTAATGGGGAAATCCCACCAGCTAGTTATGTAAACAACTCATTTTTCTGATTGTTGTCAGGGTGCCAACCCATTTTTGGAAAATTCTGCCCTTTGTTTCTGATTACACGTTTTTAATGGCTGGAAAATCTAGAAAGCAGACAGCCAGTGTATTGATCTGTGTGCCCAACTTTCAGCCGACAGCAGTGCAGATCAGAGAGTAGAGTGTCATAATGTCAAGGCTTCTACCTTGAAAATAGTCTAAGTGGATTAATTGCTTTAGGAATCCCCAGGAAGGAGCTTTCCACATTCTGAAGTTTAACATTGATGTTGAAGTTCCATTATTGAATGCTGAGTCATCTTTGACTTTCATCTTATCAGCACTCTAAGATTTTTAGTTTTAAAAAATCCTGTGGGGATATGTTATAATCCCTGGCTAAGAATTTAGAGGAATCTCATTCAACATCATCATTCATTTTGCTATGTTTATGTCTCATTGAAAGGAATCTACCAAAGTGAGTGAGATTTGAACAGGTCAGATGAGTTGACAAGCCCCTCTTTTAGGTCAAAGGACATTAAAACTAATTAGAAAACCAAAATCAGTGAAAATCGAAAATGCTTCATCAATGTCAGTATAGATAACTCAACATTCTAAACCCAAACAATTTAATTTGTTAAAATTAGCTCCTGTTCATTCATCCTTATTCTGGACCAAACTTGTCTCTGATTCCATTGGAAAGCTCTCCCCACTACCTTTGCTGATATTCCACCCCTTGAACATCTTTTGGAACCACATTGTCTCCGCAGTTGACTCCAGTCTTCAGCATTGGATTCTGGACACTCCTACCTGACTCCACATTGTTTACGAATTGGCTTAATCTCAGCTCAAGGTCTAAGACTTTAATTTTGGATTATTTCATGTTTCCTCAATGTACTCCACTTACAACTGTGATGTATCTTGTGTAATTTCTTACATACCAAGATAACGCAAATTTACTTGAGGACTATTGATATGCATATTTTTGGCTGATATGGATCGAAGCCTTCTGTTTTCTTGTTGTTATTCTCTTCCCAGTCCATCTGTTTACTCTCCCTCTGTTCCTGGATCTCGGCCATGCCATCAATTATTTGTCCCATCTTGGGTGCTTTACCCTGCCAAATCCATCATTACTTTTCTGCCTTCCAACTCTTCCTTATATTGTCTCAAGCTTGAGTGTCCTGTGATTATGCCTATAGCTAGCCTCTGTGAGTGTCTCCCCTCATTCCTCGCGAACTCATTCAAGCATCAATTGGTTCATCTTGTTAACAACCCTAACTGCTCCATCTTTCTCTTTAATCTTTCCATGCAGCAGACCTGGGACCAAACCTCTTGCTCCACTGCTCTGCTAACAATCACTGCCTGTTTTGTTTTTGTTTCGAAAAGTCTATTAACTTGCAAGTTCACTATAAGAAGGATGTTGGGGCAAAAGAGAGAACATTATGAGGCTGCTGCCTGGTCTCAAGAACTATAAGTGTAAAAAAATTAAGAAAGACTGGAGCTTGTGCTCCAGCATTTCTGCCTCACAGCGCCAGGGACCTGGGTTCAATTCCGGCCTCGGGTCACTGTGTAGAGTTTGCACGTTCTCCCCGTGTCTGCATGGGTTACCTCTGGGTGCTCCGGTGTCCTCCCACAGTCCAAAGATGTGCGGGTTAGGTGGATTGGCCATGCTAAATTGACCCTAGTGTCAGGGGGATTAGCAGGGTAAATATATGGGGTTATGGGAATAGGGCCTGGGTGGGATTGTGGTCGGTGCAGACCCGATGGGCTGAATGGCCTTCTGTACTATAGGGATTCTATGTAAGATGATAGGATGTGTTTAAAATCTGAAGAGATGGAAATATGGGGGTAGAAACAGACAGGAGCAAGGATGTCTTACTACAGTTGTACAGGGCCTGGGTGAGACCACACTGGGAGTATTGAGTGCACCTTTGGTCTCCTTACCTAGGAAAGGATATAGTTATCATAGAGGGAGTGCAGTGAAGGTTCACCAGACTGATTCCTGAAATGGCAGGAATTGTCTTATGAGGAGAGATTGGGTCGACTGGGACTGTACTCACTGGAGTTTAGAAGGAGATCTCTTTAAAACCTTTAAAATCCTGACAGGGCTGTGCAGACTGGATGCAGAGGTGATGTTCGGTGCATGCTTGGAGGGCCGAAGGAACAGTTCCTGTGCAGTCATTTTCTTTGTTCTTTATGTTTCTCCTGATTGGGGTTTCCAGAACAAGGGGGTCACAGTCTCAGGATATGGGGTAGGTTATTTAGTACTGAGGTGAGAAGAAACTTTTTCACTCAGAGGGTGGCGAGCCTATGGATTTCTCTATAACAGAAAGCTGTAGAGGCCAAGTTAAGAAGGAAATAGATTTCTGGAGCTTAAAGGCATCGAGGTATGGGGGGAGTGCAGGATTTAAAAAGCATTTGATTTCTGTGACTCTTTTTGACATTCTTCTTGTATCTCATTCTTCGGCTCAGCGTTGATTTTTCTTTTCTTCTGATACACCATGGGATGTTTTTGTACACTCAAGGTGCTGTATATAACTTCCTGCAGCTACAATGGTAGCATTAGCAGCATGTTAATCTTAATATTTCTTGCCCAGAACTGTGATTTTAGACATGCACTATTATTGTAGCAACTATCTGAGCTGAAGCAGTGATGAAATAGAAGATGATCTTTTTCCTGGTGCATATGGAATCCATCAATATGGTGCGAATTGTATTTAAAAGCTTTATTGTGGAAGGGGCTTGGTGAAGTTGTGGTGATGCCTTTTTAAAACAATTACAACCATAACAACAGTCGTATCAGTTATCGATATCTGTTATATTTTTAAAGCTGAACACATTGTTTCTTGCTTGGCAGTCACAGGCACTAGAGATTGAAATGCTAAAGCATCAGGTTGCCAAATGTCAGGAGAAGCTCCAGGTACTGGATGTGGTACAGAGTAAGCTGCAGGCTTTAGAATGTGCGACAGCTGGAAAAGTGATTATAGATGAGAAGGACTGGAATAATCTGCTGAGCCGTGTTGTTCTACTAGAAACTCAGCTGTTGCTGCATTCCAGAAAGGTAAGCCAGAATTTTATTTTTAGATGTACTTTAGTTTGCTGGCCAATTCAATTACAAGCTTCATCACAATCAAGCCTGATTCTGTTCTGACACAGTGTGAACACTTCTAACATGGCTCAGTGGCCAGTGACCAGAAGTGAACATTTCCAGCTATCCCCACCCTGTGCCCTGCCTTGCCAAGCCCTTGGGCACTGATGCGAGGCAAAATCAACTAGCTCAACCAGGACCAGAAATCAAATCTGGAAGGTCCCTTTCGTGGCTTCTCTTCTCCCCATGTAAGCCTATTAAGTCACAACAAGCGCTCTCCTTATTGACCTTGCCAAACTTCATTTTCCATGAGAGATGTTCTGTCTTGAAATATTTCCATTGCATTTCCTTATATATTGTTTCAAATTTCTTTGCTTTTCCTAGCAACAAGGAACCTGTTTTCTTTAAATGAGCCTCTTATTGACAACATTGACATCAAACATACTATATGATTCAATAGAAGAATTAAGTAATATTAAGAGATAATACTCTTAATAATATTAAGTAATATTAAGAGATAATACTAATATTAAGCCACCCAATGTGTTAACCATTTTACTGCAGTTTTTCAACCCAACGTTTAATGATTTAATGCATTCCAGACTAAATGACGACCCAGATTTTGTGTAGCATTTACCATCATAACTCTTCTGAAACTGAATGCAGCTGCTGGAGTGCACACATGCACAGATTAAATGGGAGATCCAGAAGTTGCTGTCAGTGATTCTATACTTTCCCAGAGGGTGTGCACTTCCTCAGAGAGTGTGCAGTTGAACAGGTGAAGTTCCTCCAGTTCCCCTATTTCATCCACCCTAACTGCAGTCAAATAGTTGTAACTAGATTCTTAACACTGGACTAATTTCATAATTACTCTGGCCTTAAAGTTTCTTAAAAAAAACATAAAGTAAATGAAAAGTGGTAAAGTTAAAGAACCAATTGGAAACATTGATTTGTGCTCTGTAACTTTTTATATACTGCATATTTAAAATAAAATCAATTCTAAAGCATGCAATTTTCACAAAAACATACAATATAGCATTGTACTGGCATGAATAATTTCATAAATTTAAATTGGCTTTCCATGAGTAAAATTTGATTTATTATTGCCACATGCATTAGTATACAGTGAGAAGTATTGTTTCTTGCATGCTATACAGACAGAGCATACCGTTCATGGAAACAAGGGAGTGCAGAATGTAGTGTTACAGTCATAGCTAGGGTGGAGAGAAAGAACAACTTAATGCAAGGTAGGGCCATTCAAGAGTCTGATGGCACCAGGGAAGAAGCTGTTCTTGAGTCGGTACATGACCTCAGACTTTTGTATCTTTTTCCTGATGGAAGAAGGTGGAAGAGAGAATGTCCGGGGTACATGGGGTCCTTAATTATGCTGGCTGCTTTGCCGAGGGAGCGGGAAATGTAGACAAAGTCAGTGGATGGGAGGCTGGTTTGCGTGATGAATTGGGCTACATCCACGACCTTTTGTAGTTCCTTGTGGTCTTGGGCAGAGCAGGAGGCATACCAAGCTGTGATACAACCAGAAAGAATGCTTTCTACGGTGCATCTGTAAAAGTTGGTGAGAGTTGTAGCTGACATGCCAAATTTCCTTAGTCTTCTCAGAAAGTAGAGGCGTTGGTGGGCTCTTAACTATAGTGTCTGCATGGGGGGGCCAGGACAGATTGTTGGTGATCTGGACTATTGAAACCTGAAGTTCTCGACCCTTTCTACTTTGTCCCTGTTGATGTAGACAGGGGCATGTTCTCCCCATGCTTCCTGAAGTCGATGACAATCTCCTTCGTTTTGTTGACATTGAGGGAGAGATTATTGTTGTTGCACCAGTTCACCAGATTCTCTATCTCATCCCTATGCTCTGTCTCGTCATTGTTTGAGATCCGACCCACTATGGTGGTGTCGTCAGCAAACTTGAAAATCAAATTGGAGGGGAATTTGGCCGCAGAGTCATAGGTATACAAGGAGTATAGTAGGGGGCTGAGAACACAGCCTGTTGGGGCACCAGTGTTGAGGATGATCGTGGAGGAGGTGTTGTCTATCCTTACTGATTGTGGTCTGTGGGTTAGGAAGTTCAGGATCTAGTCACAGAGGGAGGAGGAGCCGAGGCCCAGGCCACGGAATTTAGAGAGGAGTTTCGTAGGAATAATGGTATTGAAAGCTGAGCTGGAGTCAATAAATAGGAGTCTGACATAGGTGTCTTTGTTACTAAAATTGCTACTAAGCTGAAGAATGGCAACTGAAAAGAGAAAAATATTTTTGCGTTTGCCCATAATGGTTTTCAAGTCACTGAATATCCTTTTTTTTCAACTTTCTAGAATGATATATCTTCTGATTCTATCAGTGGGAATGAAGAACATACCTTGGGCCAAATGACAGGCCACAATTCTTCAGGTAAACTCCTTATATTTTGGAGTATAGAATTTGATTTACATACACAGCACATGTAGAATTTGTCTTGTATCATACTGTTTAGAGAGTGCATTACAAGCAACTGAGTGACAAATGTGGACTCCCAGAAACCAAGTTGGATAACATTGGTTAACATCTGAGCTTAGATTTCCTGTCTGTATTCTTTCATTAAAAATAGTGGTTGACAAATGGGAAGTATTAAATAGCTGAGAAGGTGGAGAGAGGAACAGAAGTATAATACTTAAGTCTAATTACCCAAAGTTCACTGCAAAAACATTTCCATCAGGGAGCAAATCAAGGAATCCTGGTTAGTTTTCCTCTTCTCTTCCCTGTCTCCAAGCTAATTATAACTAAGGAGAAGAGCTATTTCTCTGCACTCTCCCTTCGATAGATTGAGATACACAAATACTATATAGATTATGTACCACAGTATGTGGTACATTTAACCACTTGCTCACAAAAAAAGGATCGCCCTTATAATTCATTACATTTCGTCATAGATAAATTCAAGGTCATTATGGCTCATTAAAAGTTGTACAATTTTGTATTGAATCTGATGGCAAAGGAAAGACATAAATTGCTTATAACAAATAATTTTAGGAACTTAGGGCTTTATCTTAAACATGCTCAGCATCAACATACAGAAAGAGTTGTGGTTTACACCAAAAGATATATGTGCAATTATGGTCGTGTTCCTGCTATACAGCACAGTTGTAGAACTTGTGGTTTGCTTGTACTCCACCTACTTATCTTAGATATTCATATTTCTGTGAAGTGCCAAATTACGATAACGTTGGAATTCTGGAGGTAATCCAATTTTGCAATGTTCTGCAGGAGGTGTCAACCAACCTTGCACTCTAAATATTGGCAAGAGACAGAAATGACCCCATATTGGAGCTGAACCAGCAGCGTCTGGAGTTCTAAACAATGCCTGCCCTACGTTTTTTTGCACTGTAAATCACAATGTCTGGTGTCTGACCCTGCATAGGCCTGCTGAAAGACAGAGGTTGACCAAAGATGAATATTTCTTTGCAGATAAAGAGATGAGATTTGAGACGCCAGAGAGTCTTAGCCATCAGTCATCTGGATACAACTCACTCCTATCAGCAGACGAATCGCCCAAAGCAGCAAACATCAATTCATTATACCTGACAGAAGTCACAAAGGTAAGCAAAATTGGCAAAGGTTTCCTTCAAATCTTTATATTGTCAGGAGGACATGCTAATATTAAATGCATTTTTATTCAGGACATTTGTGTCACAAGTGCAATCAGCACTAAGATGCAGGAGTTAGAACTGAACGTTCAAGGTGAAAAGGTTGATAAAAATTCTGAATACAGCTTTCCAACTTGAGGGCATTCATTCAGCCTTGTCTTTCAAACAAAAAGGAAAAGAAATCACTGGATTGTTATATCTTAGCTTGACACAGATATAAATAAAAATAAAATATGATTTTCTCTGACATTGTGCATAAGTAGTCAAGACCAAGGACACTTTTTGGTCAGGCAGGGCTAAAGGGCATGGCGCTAATTGAACTAAGATGGTGGAGCAAAGAGAAGACAGATGGGAAGGGAAAACTGACAGGGAAAATGGATGGGACATCAGGGGAGTTGACTTTGGATGGGGTGAGAGAACAGGGGATGATGAGAGGAAAAGGGAAGGAAAGTCTACAAGTTATGAGAGGCACGGACAGGGTGGATAGTCAGAAGTTTTTTCCCAATGTGGAAGAGTCAATTACTAGGGGGCACAGGTTTAAGGTGCGAGGGACAAAGTTTAAAGGAGATATTTGAGGCAGATTTTTTACACACAGAGTAGTGGATGCCTGGAACTCGTTGCCGGGGGAGGCAGTGGAAGCGGATACGGTAGTGACTTTTAAGGGACGTCTTGACAAATCATGAATAGGATGGGAATAGAGGGATATGGTCCCCGGAAGGATAGGGGGTTTTAGTTAAGTCAGGCAGCATGGTCAGTGCAGGCTTGGAGGGCCGAAGGGCCTGTTCCTGTGCTGTAATTTTCTTTGTTCTTTGAAAGTGGCTAGCATGAAGAAGGAGAGATGGAAAAAGGTGAGAAGGCAAAAGGATTGCAGGGGAGGATTAAGGGAAGTAAGATGTTGAGAGAATAGGCATGGAGGATGGCATCACAGGAGGAAAGAGGGGGAATGGAAGATTAGGAACACGTGACTTAGGGATGGGCCATTCGTGCCTGCTCCGCCATTCGATAAGATCATGGCTGATCTGGTTGTGGGCTCAACTCCGTTTTCCCATCTGCCCCCCAGAACCCTTGACTACCTTCTCTAGCAAACATCTGCCTAACTGCCTTGAATAAGTTCAGTAAAAAAAAAGGTTCTCCTCATAGAATCCCTACAGTGCAGAAGGAGGCCATTCGGCCCATTGAGTTTGCATTGACTCTCCAACAGAGCATCTTACCCAGCCCTATCACCGTCACCCCACGTGTTTACCCCACTAAATCCCCAAACCCACACATCCTGGAACACTAACTGGCAATTTAGCATGGCCAATAAACCTAATCTGCACATCTTTAGACTATGGGAGGAAACCGGAGCACCCAGAGGAAACCCACGCAGATACCGGGAGAATGTGCAAACTCCGCACAAACAGTCACCCAAGGCCGGAATTGAATCTGAGTCCCTAGCGCTGTGAGGCAGCAGTGCTCACCACTGTGCCACCATGCCGACCCTATCTTATCTCTTACTCTTAAACTACGTCCCCTAGTTCTGGTCTCTCCCGCAAGTGGAAACATCCTCTCAGTATTTACCCTATCAAATCCCCTCAGGATCTTTTATGTTTCAATAAGATCACCTCTCATTTTTCTAAACTTCAGTGGGCATAGGCCCAACCTCTTCAACCTTTCTTCATCGAATAAACCACTCATCCCAAGAGTGTGTCGAGCAAACCTTCCCTGAAACACTTCGAATGCAATTATATATTTTGTGTAATAAGGAGTCCAAAACTGTGTGTAATGCTCCAAATGTAATCTCACAAAGGCCCTGTGCAGCTGCAGCTAAACATCCCCACCAAATATTCAATTTCCCTTGCAATAATTCCATTTGCCATTCGGATCACTTGCTGTACCCTGCATACCAATTTTTTATGATTCATAATTTTGGAGCCAGCCCGAGGGCCAAATAATCTACTCCTGTTCCTTGTCTGTATGCTTGTATGTATGAGGTCACCTAATCCCTCTGTGTACCGCTTTGCCTATCTCTCCATTTAAGTAGTGCACCACTTTTCTATTCTTCCTGCCAAAGTACTTTATGATTCAGTCTCTTTGCGTTATACGTTAGAACAACCTAATTTACTGAGTGCAGATCTGCATATCCAAGTCTTATCCATTGTTTCAAATAAAGTAACATTAGATTTCAATAATGAACTTCTTTTGTGCTGGATATGTCAGTGTGAATTCGCACCTCAGAATTCTTAGCGGTAGTAGTCATTTTCATAGTGTGTCTTATTGGTTGATGTGTAATTGTTGGAGGTTGTAATGCTGCCTTCTTCCCTTTTTCGAACCCTCACTCCCCCTCCCCAAGTGATTTTTCTAGTAGACTTTATTTATATGTCAACAAAAGTAGGCATCCTTTATTGAACAGTATTTCAGGTCTTGCTTTTTATTGTGCGCTCAATATTGATTTGTCTGTTAACTCCAGGCATCTCTTTCAAGCCAAAATGGCCTATCTCCTGAGGCACAGTTCATCAGTTTGCAGCAGTATTTGTTGAACAAAGAGAGAAAGAAAGGTTATATACTTGATATTAATAACTTCTTTACCCATTGAAAAAGTCCATTGAGAAAGTATTCTCTATACACCCAAGATACCACTCAAATCAGCTCACAGGCTCTCTTTTGAAAGAGCTTTCTTTGATCCTGTTCAGATCTCAGTTTAAAGAAAACTGTTTGCATAATGCATGAAAAAATATGGAAATAGTGTCTCCTGCAATCTGTTATGCCTCCTTTCAAGCAGCATATCTGTTTTCATTAGTCTTCTGTTTTTTTGTATCTGGCCATTAGCTTTTAGTGATTTCTACACTTGAACCTCTAAATCTTTGTCCCTTCGTGCTTTCTAGTTTCTCATCACTTAGAAAATAACCTGATCTATTTTATGTCCAAAGTTGATGACCTCACACTTCTCCACATTGAACTCCATCTGGTATTGTTTTGCACATTCACTATCTATCAATGTCCCTTTGCAACTTTCTGCATCTGCTTCTATCTACACTGCTTATTCTGCCACAGAACTTGGTATCATTGGCAAATCTTGATCTCTATTGCTTCATTAGACATATAAAAATACTGCGAAAGGCTGGAGCTCCAGTACAGATCCTGAGGGGACAACATTAATCATAACCTGCCAATTAGAGCACACACCAATTATCCCTACTCTCTTGTCTTTTACTTTCAAACAAATTCCCTACCCATGCCATTGCCTTCAGTTGCAGGTGCTCTAACTTTGGCTTTGCTTAGTGAACAGTTGTCAAAAAAAGTACTTTCAGACATTTTCCATGCTGTGAGATCTCAAATTGGGAAATGTATAATAGTGCATCCACCTGAGTGTTTCAGCTTGTACTTGCACTTTTGCCGCTAATTAGTTGTGCAAGCATCTGCGTATCTAGCAAGCTGCCTCTGAGAGCGAAAACTTCAAAATGGAGCAGGACTGGGACTGAAAAAAATCTACGATGCACCAAACAATCTCCTGTCTTTTTTTAAACATTTGGAATACTCAGTTACAAGAACTCCCATTCTGTGTTAATGCAGAAATGGAGAAACTCCCATGTGAAGTGGGTATATGGAGGGCTGTCTTTCAGCACTTGGGAAGACATGGCCATTGGTGTAAATGCTGTCTCCAGCATTTAACCTCTTTAATTACTTTGTTGAAATTCAATCTGTTTCAAACAGACACAACAAAGCTCATTATCCAAGATGACCAGTGATGTTCATCTCAGATGACCAACAAATACATACCTCTCCAGTGACGTGGAAAATTTCATTCACTTGGGAATGGCAGGGGTGCCTGTAGAGAATGCACTCCTGGGAGAGGTGGGAGTGAATTTGGTTGCAAGGCGTGCTGGAAATTCCTCCATTAAAAAAGTATCACAGTTACTCCCGGTTTCTTTTGGTGTCAGAGTTATCAGAAAAAGAATGGAAACTTGGGGGCAGTCAGATTTTAAAGAGACAGTTAGATAAAGGTTGATAACTGAAAAAGCAGTTAAAAGTTCTCTGAAAGAAAGGTAATGACAAAAGTTAGCCCATTGGAAAGGATAGGGCACATAGCTTATTATTTTCCCATGTTTTTAGAAGAGAAGTAATTTTAAGGTAAGTTGAATTTGCTTTGTTACTTAGTCTACTTTCATTTTCTATTAGTGAAGTAAAACTACTCAATTATCTTGTCTCACCAAGTATTTCTCTATCCACCTTCAAAAAGATTGGAGATGAACATGTGAGGACACACACAGATCTGATAACAGAGGAAGGTTGGGGGTTGGTGGGATAGTGATGTCCTATTGTTAAGTCTGTGTATTACACTACCATATAATTAGAAATTGAGCAATACAGACGCTGTCCTGACACAAAACACTTGGGGTTCTTGCACAACTCCCACTTTCCTCAATGTCTAATTTTACACAATGTTGAACATGATAAATAAAGCTAATTTCATTTTAAAAATTAACAGTATTTTCTTGATGGATCAGGCTGTGTTTGTGAGTAATTTTTATGCTTCACTATTTGAGGGCATATCTTGTATTTTACAGACAGCGACAATGAAACATAAGGTGGAAAGGATAAGCAAAATGTAAGTACTTTCCTTTTGTCACTGAAATAATGAGAGCTGCTGCATTCCACATTGACACTATCATAAATTTGTTCACAATTAGATTTTACGAAAACCTGCAGATATAACAGCATTATTCTTAATCTCTATACTTTCGGGGCAGCATGGTGACGCAGTGGTTAGCACTGCTGCCTCACAGCGCCAGGGACCCAGGTTCAATTCTGGCCATGGATCACTGTCTGTGTGGAGTTTGCACATTCTCCCCGTGTCTGCGTGGGTTTCCTGAGGGTGCTCCGGTTTCCTCCCACAGTCCAAAGATGTGCGGGTTAGATTGATTGGCCATGATAAATTGACCCTAGTATCAGGGAGATTAGCAAAGTAAATATGTGGGGTTACGGGAATAGGGCCTGGGTGAGATTGTGGTGAGTGCAGACTCGATGGGCCGAATGGCCTCCTTCTGCACTGTCGGGATTCTTTCCCCATATTATGATAGTGGCTACACTTCAAAAATTTTTAATTAGCTGTAAAGCACTTTGGAAATTTCTGAGGTCAGGCTATATAAATGCAACTTATTTATTTTTGCTTCATTAATTCCTTTTTTCCCCTTCCTTCCTTTCCTCTGCCTTTCTATCAAAAAGTGTACCCAGTTTAAATCAAATTCTTCATCATTGATCTAACCATCATATAATACTGAGGGTTCTTGTCATGCTACCAGGGAAAATGACTTGTGTTCTTGCCCCTGACTGCAGTGATTCTCAGGAGGTGCTTGAACACCTAATGTATTCTTAGGTTTTCCCATCAGCAACAGATGCTCTCTTGTCAAAAACAACTGCAGTTTTATTTTTAATCAGTACTGTGTTACCACAGATCTGAAGTCCTCCTATGTAGGTCTATATCATTGAAGTTTTTGGTTTTATTCTACAAATTTCCCATGCCTTTTGAATGGATGGTGTTTTGACTGATAACCTGTTTAGGTCAGATTGATGCCACTGTGACTACCACCACATGAACAAAATAAAATGTACAGCACAGGAACAGGTCCTTCGGCCCTCCAAGCCTGTGCCGATCATGATGCCCTAACTAAACTTAAAAACAAACCTTCTGCCCTTACTTGGCCAGTATCCCTCTATTCCCTCCCTATTCGTGTACCGATCCAGATGCGTCTTAAATGTTGCTATGTGCCTGCTTCCACCACCTCTCCTGGCAGCGCGTTCCAGGCACCTACCGCTTTCTGCGGCAAAAACTTCTCCCGCACATCTCCCTTAAACTTTCCCCCTCTCACCTTGAAGCTGTGCCCCCTTGTAATTGACACTTCCACCCTGGGAAAAAGCTTCTGACTATCCACTCAGTCGATGCCTCTCATAATTTTGTAGACCTCTATCAGGTCCCCCTGGGTGATCCTAGGGTAGGGGAACATCTAGGGGTTGTTGATCATTTCATATGAGTGTCAATTAAAATGATATTTTGGTGTAGATATCTGTGCCACCCAATGGCTATAATCATAAGTAAAATGTTCCAGGCATGCCACAAAGGTATAGTCAAAAATGTGTACATCTTCCCTCCTAATCTTCATTTTCAGAGTAACTGAAGTTAAGTTGAAACCTGGAGAAAATATTGGTCATATTGTTGTAATATTTGTTGCTAACCACCGGATAGGACAGATTTCTATACTGAAATGTCATTTTACTCAGCATGATGTGGAGATGCCGGCGTTGGACTGGGGTAAACACAGTAAGAAGTCTCACAACACCAGGTTAAAGTCCAACAGGTTTATTTGGTAGCAAAAGCCACTAGATTTCGGAGCACTGCTCCTTCATCAGGTGAGTGGGATTTCAGTTTACAAACAGGGCATATAAAGACACAAACTCAATTTACAAAATAATGCTTGGAATGTGAGTCTTTACAGGTAATCAAGTCTTAAAGGTACAGACAATGTGAGTGGAGAGAGGGTTAAGCACAGGTCCGCAGCAAACCTTCAGGAGAACAGTGACCACGGCACCACACAACCCTGCCACAGCAACCTCTCCAAGACATGCCGGATCATCGACACGATGCCATTATCTCACGTGAGAACACCATCTACCAGGTACATGGTGCATACACTTGCAACTCGGCCAACATTGTCTACCTGATACACTGCAGGAAAGGATGTCCCGAGGCATGGTACATTGGGGAGACCATGCAGACGCTACAACAACGGATGAATGAACACCGCTCGACAATCACCAGGCAAGAGTGTTCTCTTCCTGTTGGAGCGGTCACTTCAGCGGTCACAGGCATTCAGCCTCTGATTTTCGGGTAAGCGTTCTCCAAGGCGGCCTTCACGATACACGACAACGCAGAGTCGCTGAGCAGAGACTGATAGCCAAGTTCCGCTCGCATGAGGACGGCCTCAACAGGGATCTTGGGTTCATGTCACGCTATCTATAACCTCCATGACTTGCCTGGGCTTGCAAAATCTCACTAACTGTCCTGGCTGGAGACAATACACACCTCTTTAACCTGTGCTTAACCCTCTCTCCACTCACATTGTCTGTACCTTTAAGACTTGATTACCTGTAAAGACTCACATTCCAACCATTATTTTGTAAATGAGTTTGTGTCTTTATATGCCCTGTTTGTAAACTGAAATCCCACTCACCTGATGAAGGAGCAGCACTCCGAAAGCTAGTGGCTTTTGCTACCAAATAAACCTGTTGGACTTTAACCTGGTGTTGTGAGACTTCTTACTGATTTTACTCAGCAACAGCAACTGCTAATCCTGTGCTGTTTGTTACAGTTGCATGTCCTCATAGCACCACACTGTGGAAGAAACTAAGTGGTACAACAGGAGTTGTTGCACCATTCACATTTTCTTAATCCTCCTGGATTTCAAACACATACCTGATTCTCAGGGGGGTTTAAAAAAAAAGCTTGGGTAATAGAGCAGCGTAATTTCTGATCAGTTTATAGCTTGAGTTTATTGTAATTCCTGAGGGGGAAAAAATTAACAGTCTGAGATAATGCAGCTGCCCCAATGCTGTACCTTTAATGACACCGTGGAGAAGAATCTGCTGCTTTACAAAACTCTTTTGTAATCACATTTGAATGACATACACTATGGAACCTTCAAGATAAAATAGAGTTCTGTAACTGCTAGATTTGATTCGCACTGACCTCGGAGCTACTTGTTCAAAAAATAGTTACAAATCAGTGTCGGCTGTCAGCACTGTCACCTCTGAGTCATTAGGTTGTGAGTTCAAGTCTCACTTCAGGACTAGAGAACAAAAGTCTAGGCTGCATACAGTGTAGCACTGAGGGAGTACTGCACTGTCAGAGGTGTCACCTCTTGGACGAGATGTTAAACTAAATGTCATGTACCTTCAGGTGAACATAAAAGATCCCCTGGCTTTATTGCAAAGAAGAACGGGAGTTGGCAGCGATTTTCCGGCCGCGTTGCGCCTGGCGCAGATCATGCCAGTCTGGCAAAATTGCTTGAGGGCCCAAAGTCATATTTGGCTTCTGGTGCCAAACGGTTTGCCAGTCCCTTTCTGCTGGTGCAATCCCCCCCCCCCCCCCCAGCAAGAAGTAACATTGGCGCAAATCACTAGTGGTCCCTTGAAATGTGGTCCAGGCACCATGGATTGCAAGGGCAAGTGAGGAAGTCAGTTTAAATGTCATTAGCGAGACCCAACGCTCATTTTAACTTCATGGTGGCACAGTGGTTAGCACTGCTGCCTCACAGCGCCAGGGACCCACATTCGATTGCCGGTTTGTGTCACTGTCTGTGCAGAGTCTGCACATTCTCCCCTTGTCTACATGGGTTTCTTCCGGCTGCTGTGGTTTCCTCCCACAGTCCAAAGATGTGCAGGTTAGATGGATTACCCCTTCGTGTCCCAAGATGTGTAGGTTAGGGGTTAGATTAGCAGGGTAAATGTCTGGGGTTACGGGGATAGGTTCTGGGGTAATGCTCTTTCGGAGAGTCGATACAGATTCTGATGGACTGAATGGCCTGCATCTGTACTGTAGGGATTCTAAATGTTCATGCTCATTTTGTTCCCACCCAGTAAGGGAGCCCATCTAGGAGCGGTAGGTGGGAAGATACTGATGAGATTTTGCGCCAGCGCAGAACATGCTAAACCACTCACCCGCGATTCTCCAGCCTCGCTCTGCTCTAATGTGTTCTAGGCTGGGCGTGATGCAGCTGGAAAATTGCGGCCAATATTTGATTTGATTTATTATTGTCACATGTATTAGTATACAGTGAAAAGTATTGTTTCTTGCGCGCTATACAGACAAAGCATACCATTCATAGAGAAGGAAAGGAGAGAGTGCAGAATGTAGTGTTACAGTCATAGCTAGGGTGTAGAGAAAGATCCAACTTAATATGACGTTGGTCCATTCAAAAGTCTGACGGCAGCAGGGAAGAAGCTGTTTTTGAGTCGGTTGGTACGTGATCTCAGATTTTAGTATCTTACTCCCAACGGAAGAAGGTGGAACAGAGTATGTTCGGGGTGCCTGGTCATTAATTATGCTGGCTACACTCATCTACACTTCAGAAGTACATGGTTGTAAAGATGCTTTACGACATCCTGAAATATTCTGGCTGGAGTTCCCCCCGCAGCGAGTCATTGAAATCTCCATTCACATCGGTGGGACCAGAGGATCCCACTGGCGTGAGGGGCTGGTAAACTCCAGCCTCTATGTAAATGCAAGTTTTTCATTCGTTCAGTCATTCTTTGTGTTAGCTACTTATAGTTTTGTTCTCACAGCATCTTGATCCAAAAGCTAATTTGACTTCATATTCCTGAAGTATACAGAATATCAAAAGTGTGAAATAGAAGTTGTTATTAACTGACCTTTCTTTTTCCCCATCCCCAGGATTGAAGAAACTACAGAACTGCTAAAGTGTTCAGAAAGTTCCACTGACAGTAATGTGCCGGGTTCTTCATTGTCACAAAAATAAAGTATTGCAGATGTTGGAACTCTGAAATAAAGTAGCAACTGGAAAGACTCAGAAAGCCAGGCAGCGCCTGGAGAGAAACCGATTCAGGATTCAAGTCCATGAGCTTTCATCAGTAATAGTGCTGAACACTTTATTTTACTCGTTTTGTTTATAAATTATAGTATTTGTGGTGATAAAATTGAAAGTATATTTTTTCAGTCTTTTAATTGAGTGTTTGACTTCTTCACCAACACTGAAGTTCTTCTGAGTGAAGTATTACACGGATAATTTCAAAC